>NC_050600.1:4355211-4460211 GCF_013368585.1 Megalops cyprinoides | reverse complement strand
TAGGAGCCGTTCCTAGCCATAATGCCAGGTTTCATTTGATAGAGATGGTGTGTTATGCCAGTGACCGCTGGGGCTTTGGGTTCGTGTTTGTGCTTGACTGGGTAATGTTTGCTTTTCTGGCAGTGTTGGGCGCTTTTTTCCATAACCCCTCATGGCTAGTGTTCCTGTTTCCTCCTCGTAACTCCTCATTTGCCCTTTTGGCTTTCTGAGGCTGTCCCTGCTCTCTCTCTCCATTTAGTGGGGTAACCTTGTCCCTCTGTCTCTCGTTAGTGGGGTAACCCTGTCCCTCTGTCTCTCGTTAGTGGGGTAACCCTGTCCCTCTGTCTCTCGGTAGTGGGGTAACCCTGTCCCTCTGTCTCTCGTTAGTGGGGTAACCCTGTCCCTCTGTCTCTCGGTAGTGGGGTAACCCTGTCCCTCTGTCTCCCTGTAATGGGGTAACCCTGTCCCTCTGTCTCTCGTTAGTGGGGTAACCCTGTCCCTCTGTCTCCCTGTAATGGGGTAACCCTGTCCCTCTGTCTCTCGTTAGTGGGGTAACCCTGTCCCTCTGTCTCTCGTTAGTGGGGTAACCCTGTCCCTCTGTCTCTCTGTAATGGGGTAACCCTGTCCCTCTGTCTCTCTGTAATGGGGTAACCCTGTCCCTCTGTCTCTCGGTAGTGGGGTAACCCTGTCCCTCTGTCTCTCGGTAGTGGGGTAACCCTGTCCCTCTCTCTCTCAGTGTGAGTATGGAGCAGTGTGAGAGTGCGGCCTCACTCCTGGCCTCCGTGCGGGAGCAGGAGGTGCAGTTTGAGCGCCTGACTCGGGCTCTGGAGGAGGAGAGGAGGCGAGTCGGACACTCCAGCCCCCTTCCCCGCTCCCTCCCCAGTCCACAGGTAACGTTTCCCTCCTCGCCCCCCCCTCCCCCCCACAAAAACCATCACTCCATCCTGGGGGCGTCCACCCGTTCATCCCAGCATCCTGCACGGTGCCCCTCCACTCCATGGCCCCCTCAACACCAAACCTCATCAACCCATCATCCCCCCGGCCCCCCGGCCCCCTCCCCCCGGGTCACCATTCTACCCTCCCTCACCTCTGTCACCCAGGTGTCCCCTGTACCCCAGTCTCTTCCCTCATTCTCTCCATCAGAAGTGTGAAATATGTTGAAAACACTGTGTTTGGGGAGATGTAGTTGGCCTGGTGTTGGTGTGTGTATCCTAGTCTTTGCACTGTACCCAGGCTTTCAGAAGTCACTGTGGGTTAGAGCTTTCTCCCTAGGCAGTAATGGGAAAAGCCCTTCCTGGCACCGTCCACACACTGCTTTGCTGTGTTGTATTAACAAATTGCACTGTGCACAGACTGACTGACACCGTTCAACATGCTAATCTCTGTCTGTGTGAGCTCTCAAAAGCTTTTGTGTGCTGTGTTTTATGAACAGTGCTCCCTGCCTCCCCCCTGTGACCAGAATTAGTACTGCACCTGGATACAGGAAGTGCTTTCATGCCCAGTAAAAAGGAGCTCATGAGTGACGGCAGTCCTGACTGCAGTGGCATCAGCTCTGCTTATTTCAATTGGAGCCTCATCGCAGCATAAACACACAAAAGTGTGTTTAATGTGCTTTATATTACAATCAGGCTACAGATCATCTACATGTTGCAAATACGTCTGTCCTTTCTTGTGCTTTGTATGTCTTTAATCTGAGAAGCAGATATACTTGACTCCATAACCGTCACCGTGGCTACCTTTCCCAGTGAAATTAACTTCCATGCTCATACACTGACACATTGACCATTTGCTGTGTAACCCCAGGAATACATTTACAGTGGAAGGCTGTAAAGTCAACTGCTTCCATAATATTAGCATCATGCTATCCATTGTTGTGTTTGACCTGTTTTATGTTGTGTGTGTGTGTGTGTCTGCATGTATGCGTGTGTGTGTGTGTGTGTGTGTGTGTGTGTGTGTGCGCGTATGTGCGCACGCATTGAAATCCCATTTCCTTTCAGTAACTTGTCTTGCAGGTGCCTTCATTTTCACTCAGTCTCCTCAGACTCTGCCTGAAAGATAAACTGATCTCAGACAAGCTGAACGTGACAGTGTGTGAGATCCTAATCCTCACGTCTCTGCCTCTCCCTCCCACAGAACGGCCGCGTTGTTGGTGATGTGGACATCGAGAGACTGAAACTGAGCGACTCTTACATCAACGGAACACAGGTACCTGTGAGAGAGTGTCTGCGTTCAGCCGTTAGCCCCATCTCGACACTGCCTAAACCGACCTCAGGGCACTGTTAGCATGCTTAGCATGTTTTAGCGTGGCTGACACTCAGATGATTTCCGGATGAAGTACTGAGCACTCAGATGTTCACTGAAGTGAATAATGGCGTCACAAAACCAGAATCAACGAGGTCACCAGCTCAGCATGGTGCTTTAGCTCATAGATGTAGAAGTTGGTTCATGTGCTTTAGCTGTAGGAATATCCGGGTGTGGGCCAGGGTTGGGTTTCTCAGTACGGGAAGTTAGACCCTGGGCATGCTTGTGTCTCTCAGTACAGGATGTTGGACCCGGGGCATGTTGTGGAGGAGACTTACACTGTGGAAGAGGACCCACAGGAGGCCCCCTCTGTCGTCTCCGTGGAGACCGGCGAGGATGGAACCACGCGTCGTACAGAAACCACGGTACGTGTGGCCGCACCTGAGCGCATCGGAGGAGTCATTCCTGTGGAGACATTCTCACGGAGAGGGAGAGGGAGAGGGAGAGGGAGAGGGGGAGACAGTGAGACAGAGAAACGGCTGTAATCGGCAGTGCTTTCGGTGCCTCCTCCTCAGGTGAAGAAGGTGGTGAAGACGGTCACCACGCGCACGGTCATTCCCTCAGTGTCTGACACGCTGTCCCTGGATGGGGGCGGCTCCGTCACGGGAGGGGGCGGTTACGCCGCCACCCTCGACCGCGTCTACAGACAGGGGGGAGGAGACTACCCCACCGCCACGGTGCCCCGAAACTACCACTACGGCCCCTCGGCGGGCTACGACGACTACAGGACGGGCCCTCCCCCGGAACCCTATGCCAGCTTGAGCAGGGGGGCGCGCATGGACGAGCGATACAGGTGAGAGAGTGCTGTCTGAGTGCGTCCGTGTTCTCCCTCTCACGCTCTGGCTCTCTGTCACGCCCTCCCCTCTGTCACTCATGTATCGCCCCCCCCCCCCCCCCCCCCCCCCCGGCGCACTGCTGCTGTAATCTCGGGCCCCGCATTGCCTCAGTAAATATCCAGCTGTATAAATGGATAAAATAGATGATATGTTAAGAAAAACTGCTAAGTGACAGTAGTGTAATGTAATGTTCTTTTGCCCTCACTTGGTTCTCTGCTCTCTGTGCTTAAGTGCTTGTACTTGTGCTTCCCTTTTCATGTTATCATGCTGCTGTCTGCCTCTCTGTGTGTGTGTGTGTGTGTGTGTGTGTGTGTGTGTGTGTGTCTCTGTCTCTGTGTGTCTCTGTGTGTGTGTGTGTGTGTGTGTGTGTGTGTGTGTAACGGCCTCTCTCCCCTCCCCCGCAGGCCGGTGGACGGGTACCGCACGCTGGACTCGGGGTACCGGGCCCCCAGCCGGCAGCAGCTGGACCCGTACGCCGCGCAGCCGCAGGTGCGCATGGGCAGCGCCATGGAGCTGTCGGCCATGCAGCGATTCGTCCCCGAGCCGTACGGCCTGGAGGACGACCAGCGCAGCCTGGGCTACGACGACATGGACTACAGCATGGGCCCGCCCCCCATGCACCCGGGGTACGGCACCGTGCCCCGGCTGGCCACCGGGGGGGGCGGCCTGGACCGCCGCAGACTCAGGTGAGAACACAGCGGACTGGGTGAGGGAGTTGGATGAGGCGAGGTTACTAGGAACTAGTGTCCCTTTTTCGTATCTAGGACTGATGATCTAACATTACTGTGACAGTGGTTAGATGACTGTTACTGTGTGAATTGCTCTTAATCAGTGTGGTGCTGCGGTGTTGCTTGAAGCGCCTCATCTCTCCTCTCCTCTCAGGAGCTGTGAGGACACTTTGGATGGGGACCTGGGTGGGGGAGACCCCTACTGCTGGGGCGCCCCCATGACTCAGATGGAGAGGGGCAGCATGGCCTCGCTGGACAGCACCCTGCGGAAGGGGGGCCCCCAAACGGCCTGGAGGCAGCCGGAGCTGCCCGAGGTCATCGCCATGCTCAACTACCGCCTGGACCCAGTGAAGAGCAACGCCGCCGCCTTCCTGCAGCACCTTACCTTCAAAAACGACAAGGTAACGGCCAGCACCTCACCTTTAATAATGACACACTGCACCTCACCTTTAATAATGACACACTGCACCTCACCTTCAAAAACGACAAGGTAACGGCCAGCACCTCACCTTTAATAATGACACACTGCACCTACCTTTAAGAACGACAAGGTAATACCTCACCTGTACGAATGACACACAACATCTCACCTTTAAGAACGACAAGGTAACGCCTAACCTGTGAGAATGATGCACTACACATCGCCTTTAAGAACATGGTAACAGGTGGGAGAAAGGTACACCCCAGTTTTTAGAAGGAAAGGCATCCTACGCTGATCTGAGGTCAGGAGCAGCCGCCGTATTCATGCTCCCTGCCCCCCCTCTAGGTGAAATCGGAGGTGCGCCGTCTGAAGGGGATCCCCATCCTGGTCTCCCTGCTGGACAACCCCAAAAAGGAGGTGCACCACGCGGCCTGCGGGGCGCTGAAGAACATCTCCTACGGCCGCGACCCCGACAACAAGATCGCCATCAAGAACTGTGACGGCGTGCCGGCGCTGGTGCGGCTTCTGAGGAAGACCTACAACCCCGAGCTCATCGACACCATCTCCGGTAACGCCCCTCTGTCTGACACACTCCCTCACTAACGCTCCCCTGGGTTTAAAATTCACCCCCTATGACAGTGTGCAATGTCTTCTCTACCCCCCTTGCGGCCCCTTCCACATGATCAGCCATTTTGAGAGAGTTCCTGTCCTGTTGCTTGGTGATCTGTACCCTGCCCCAGTGGGGCCTGTGAATAGCCTTGGTGGCCAGTCCAGGGACTGGAAGCGCAACACAACTGTCATAAATTAATTTGCAGATGATTTTTTTGTTTGGGAGATAACTGTTTCGTGTCGCTGTTGACAACGTGTTGACGAGGTGGCAGTGTAGCATCATGGTAAGGAGCAGGGCTTGTAACCAGAAGGTTGGTGGTTTGATTCCCTGTTGGGGTATGGCTGCTGTACACTTGGGCAAGACCCACAATTTCCCCAGTAAATATCCAGCTGTGTAAATGGATGGCATGTAACATTTGTACCCTATGTGAGTCGCTCTGGATAAGAGCATCTGCTAACTGACTAATGTAATTCAGTGTAGCATCACTGGTGATAAGGGAAGGTTGGCTTGCTGTACGGTATTTTCGGCGGTGATGATGGTGGTGATGAGGACGAGGATGAAGATGACCTGTGTCTCTCAGGCACCTTGTGGAACCTGTCCTCTCACGACGCGGTGAAGATGGAGATCGTGGACCACGCCCTGCATGCGCTGGTGGATGAGGTGATGGTGCCGCTGTCTGGCTGGGATGCGGAGAGAGGCGGAGGAGGGGGAGGAGGAGATGAGAGCTGCAAGCCAAAACATTTGGAACGGGAGACGGCCCTCACCAACACTGCAGGCTGCCTGAGGTAGGCACGCACACACACTCGCTCTTTCTCACACACTCACACTGTCTCTCTCTCTCTCACACGCACACAGAGCAGACTGACTGAGGTAGGCACGCACACACACTCGCTCTTTCTCACACACTCACACGGTCTCTCTCTCTCTCTCACACGCACACAGAGCAGACTGACTGAGGTAGGCACGCACACACACTCGCTCTTTCTCACACACTCACACGGTCTCTCTCTCTCTCTCACACGCACACAGAGCAGACTGACTGAGGTAGGCACGCACACACACTCGCTCTTTCTCACACACTCACACGGTCTCTCTCTCTCTCTCACACGCACACAGAGCAGACTGACTGAGGTAGGCACGCACACAAACTCGCTCTTTCTCACACACTCACACGGTCTCTCTCTCTCTCTCACACGCACACAGAGCAGACTGACTGAGGTAGGCACGCACACACACTCGCTCTTTCTCACACACTCACACGGTCTCTCTCTCTCTCTCACACGCACACAGAGCAGACTGACTGAGGTAGGCACGCACACACACTCGCTCTTTCTCACACACTCACACTGTCTCTCTCTCTCTCACACGCACACAGAGCAGACTGACTGAGGTAGGCACGCACACACACTCGCTCTTTCTCACACACTCACACTGTCTCTCTCTCTCTCTCACGCACACAGAGCAGACTGACTGAGGTAGGCACGCACACACACTCGCTCTTTCTCACACACTCACACTGTCTCTCTCTCTCTCACACGCACACAGAGCAGACTGACTGAGGTAGGCACGCACACACACTCGCTCTTTCTCACACACTCACACTGTCTCTCTCTCTCTCACACGCACACAGAGCAGACTGACTGAGGTAGGCACGCACACACACTCGCTCTTTCTCACACACTCACACTGTCTCTCTCTCTCTCTCACGCACACAGAGCAGACTGACTGAGGTAGGCACGCACACACACTCGCTCTTTCTCACACACTCACACTGTCTCTCTCTCTCTCACACGCACACAGAGCAGACTGACTGAGGTAGGCACGCACACACACTCGCTCTTTCTCACACACTCACACTGTCTCTCTCTCTCTCACACGCACACAGAGCAGACTGACTGAGGTAGGCACGCACACACACTCCCTTGCTCTCTCTCACACACATGCGCACACGCACTCTCGCTTTCTCTCTCTCACACACACACACACACACACACACACACACACACACACAGCATGCTGAGTGAGGTAGGTACAGACTCTCGCAGGAAGAGCAGTCATGTGGCATTGGGGTGGGGGATGTGACCTCAGTGACTCTGGGATATTTAGAGATGGAGCCTCAGAGAGTGAGGAAGTGTGAATGCTAGCAGTGTGAAGTCTGTAGAGGAATTTAGGGGAAGGTCATGCTGACTGAAACAGTTTTTACCCAGGTGCAAAAATGGATTTGCACTAAACAGTTTTTTGTTTTTAGTTTCTGCAAATAATATGTTGTATCACTCATTTTTCTCCAGTAATTTCCAAATATTAAGAGATTTGTCAGATGTTAAAACTTAAAAAAATGTAAGAAATGAGAAAAATGGTGTCCATCCTAGAAAAAGGTTTTTCGGGTGATTTTTCTAATCAGATTGAATACAGTATTTATCTTTACATAACGTATACCATTATGTGATTATAAGGGTTGCCTGTTACTAATTGTGTACACTTTTGAAGTGTCTTATGAGAGAATCTCAGTGAGAAGTGGGGTGTGGTTCGGGCAGCTGTGAATGGGTCATCCCTCCTCTCTCAGGAACGTGAGCTCTGAGCGCAGCGAGGCCAGGAGGAAGCTGAGGGAATGCACGGGATTGGTCGACTCGCTCATGTACATCGTCCAAGCGCAGATCGACCGCAAAGACGTGGACAACAAGGTACCGAAGCTTAACCGCATACCCGTTTCCCCTGCCGGTGGTCCTCCTCGTCTCCTCCTCTTCTTTGTCCAGCCTAGCTCTTCCCCCTGTGCGTGCGTGCGTGCGTGCGTGCGTGCGTGCGTGCGTGCGTGCGTGCGCGCATGTCCATATGTATGTCCTTGAAAAAAGAAACATGGTTTTCACTAACAGTGCTCTATTCTAGAGGCAGTAGCAGACCAGCTGGCACCCAGCACCTGGTTCTGAGTGTTGCCTCATTCTCTCCGTCTCTCTCTCTCCCTCTCCCTCTCTCTTCCTCTCCCCTTCACAGCTGGTAGAGAACTGCATGTGTCTGCTGAGGAATCTGTCCTATCAGGTTCACCGGGAGGTGCCAGGGTGTGAACGCTACCAGGACGCCCTGACCCCAAACCAGGGCCAAGCCCCCAGCTCTGCAAACAAGGGTGGCTGCTTTGGTTCACGCAAGGGCAAAGGTCAGTGGCGCCTGTCAGAGGGCAGAGTGGGGGGGGGGGTGTTTGCTAATTTTGGGGCCCCACTGTGGGCCAAAGTCACATTTCGCTGAAAGATCCACTTTTCTCGCATATTTTCTCACAGGATCGGTCTGTAATAACATTAGCGTAACTTCATTACACGGTTAGAACGGGATCTGAGATCACTTGGCCGAGGCTCTGGCAGCCAGCACTTCCTCGGGTTAGAAGGACGGTCGTGCTGTCTGGGACAGTTTCCCTGGGCTCTCAGTTGCTGGTGTAATCGGGGTGTGTGTCATGTGACCTTAATTGGCGGCAGCTTTTGGTGGCTGGGACACTGTTACTATTTCTCATGCTGAATTTTCTCCACAATCTGTCTTCCTCTTCCTCCCTCCCATCCTTTCTCCTGGGTAGACGAGTGGTTTTCCAAAGGTAAGCTTCTCTTTACTCGTGCTGTAAGCTAACACTGACCGCTTTATGAGGCCTGACTGTCATTGCACTGATCGTTATGTACTTGTTTCGGTTTGGGGGCTGTCAAATCTCAGAAGGAGCTTCCACACAATAGTTTTGTTTTATGTACTTACTGTAACCCTTGTGCACGTGCTTTTTTTGGTGCTTGTTACATGGGAAACGTTCTCACTAACCTTCAGTAATGAGGAGCAGTCTGGTATACTTGTGTCCCAGTGTGAAAATAATCAGCCAGTTTGATGGTTCACACACACCAGAGTGTGGCTTACCCCTGATAGGAGTCCTTTCTGAGTCCTGGTCCAATCACAGTGGCTGCAGTTCGAGTTTCAGGCCCCGCCCTCGGGCTGAGCCGCATGTGACTGATAGGCTGATAAACGTTCAGGCCATTAGTGTTGAACACAGCCACATAGTATGGAGGACTAACCGTATTGACAAAACCCTCTCCAGACAAATGTGCACTAACACAAGACATCAGCAGAGGCCTGCTGGATTAGTCATTCTATGAATTAGAGGCGTTTGTCATCTCTTTTGTCTGATTCACAGGTTACTGTACTGTAGTTAATGTTTTAATCTGTCTGCTGTAGAGCTAATCTCTGTGTCTGTGTTTTGTAGCATTAATCTTTAGCCTGCCTGCATTGCGTATGCCTGCCCCCATTAGTGTTAGCCTGTGCGTGTGTTAGCCTGTGCGTGTGTTAGCCTGTGCGTGTGTTAGCCTGTGCGTGTGTTAGCCTGTGCGTGTGTTAGCGAGCGAGCGTGTGTGTGCGTGTGTGTGCGTGCGTGTGCGTGCGTGTGCGTGCGTGTGCGTGCGTGTGTGTGCGTGTGTGTGCGTGTGTGTGCGTGTGTGTGCGTGTGTGTGCGTGTGTGTGCGTGTGTGTGAGTGTGTGTGAGTGTGTGTGAGTGTGCGTGAGCGTGTCTCTGCCTGAACATGCTGTGCTCTGCTTCAGGAAAGAAAGACGGAGACGAGGCATCGGCAGACTTGATTGATATTCCAAAGAGGACGACGCCCGCGAAAGGTGATTATAGCACCCCCGAGTCGCCCCCACCCCCCCATGCTGAAACAGTTCTGATGGACTTGCTGGTGTGCGTAGGGAGTGTGACTCAGTGTCTGATCTCTGCCCACTGCAGGCTACGAGCTGCTCTTCCAGCCAGAGGTGGTGCACATCTACACCTCCCTGCTAAAGGAGAGCAAGAACCCCTCAGTCCTGGAGGCGGCGGCGGGGGCCATTCAGAACCTGTGCGCAGGCCGCTGGACTGTGAGTGTCAACATTACAGTACAGTAGCGTACATGGCTGCCCTACCTCAGTCCTGATCTGGTGAAAGTTTGAGTCACTGATACAGGTTTCGGGAGGGCCTCCTCACTCCATAACCATCATTGTATGTAATAAACGGACTGATTCGGTCCATAGTCTGCCCCCACACTGTGCTGTGCTGACCCCTGCTCTCTCTCTCTCTCTCTTTCTCTTTCTCTCGCTTTCTCTCTCTCTCGCTTTCTCTCACTCTCGCTTTCTCTCTCTCTCTCTCTCTCTTTCTCTCTCTCTTTCTCTCTCGCTTTCTCTCTTGCTTTCTCTCTCTCGCTGTTGCTCTCTCTCTCTCTCTCTCTCTCTCTCTCTCTCTCTCTCTTTCTCTCTCTCTCTCTTTCTCTCTCTCTCTCTCGCTCTCTCTCTCTCTCGCTCTCTCTCTCGCTCTCTCGCTCGCTCTCTCTCGCTCGCTCTCTCTCGCTCGCTCTCTCTCTCGCTCTCTCTCTCTCAGTACGGGAAGTATGTGCGTGCCATGGTGCGGGTGGAGAAAGGCCTGCCCATGATGGCGGAGCTGCTGGCTCACGGTAACGACCGTGTGGTGAGGGCCATGTCTGGGGCAATGCGGAACTTGGCCATCGACGCCAGGAACCGGGATCTCCTCGGTGAGTGAATGTCTCCACGCCTTTCTGTCCTCACCATTCATCATGCTCCTGTTTGCAATGGTAGCTGTCTGCCCATGGCTCAAATAAACCCTCATACTCTCCATAGTTGAATAAATTCCTCTTCTTTTTAGTCTGTCATGCCACTGTATTTTGGTTGTTAATCTATGGCAGCCTCACTACTTTTTGCTGCAGTTTCACAAGAAATGGTAATATCTTACAGGAAATGGCTGACTTTTACTGGCACGGTTTGTGATTGAATGGTTTCATTTCATTGGCTGTGGGCAGTACCCCACTGCCAGGCTAACTCAGCAGTAATCGGCAATAATGTCAGGACTCGCCGATAATTACTTACAGCTTTAAGGCGGCCGAAAGAGCAATTATCTTCACTTATTGAGCGCACTACACAGTGTAAGGTGTGAAGCTGAGGAGTGGTCTCGGAGTGAGTGCAGTTTGACCAGGGATCCTGTTAAACGTGCAGCCACTGGGAATGGCAGTTCAGGCAAATCATAATCCATAATTGTTGTCATGTGTGCTCGGCACTATGGGTATGATTTCAAGGCTGAAATCATAACATGAGCACTAGGCATTATGGGTGAAGAGACAGGGAGGAGTGGGCCTGGATTGTCGATTGTCATAGCCAGTCGCTCTTGTTGAAGGGTGTGATTTCGTCCTTAAACTGAGGTGTAGGTTCAGGATCAGGGTTCACAGGGTGACGGTTCTCTCTCGGGCCCGCAGGGAAGCACGCGGTGCCCCACCTGGTGGCCAACCTGCCGGGCGGGGGGCAGCAGCAGCCGGCGCGGGCGCTGTCGGAGGAGACGGTGGTGTCGGTGCTCAGCACGCTGGCCGAGGTGCTGGGCTCCGGTGTAGAGGCGGCCAAGACGCTGCGCGCCTCACAGGGCATCGAGAGGCTGGTGCTCATCAACAAGGACGGGTGAGAGGGGGTGGGGGTACGAGGGGGGTCAGGGGGTGAGACAGAGGGGTACGGGGGGGTCGGGGTGAGAGGAGGGGTACGGGGGGGTCAGGGGGTGGGACAGAGGGGTACGGGGGGGTCGGGGTGAGAGGAGGGGTACGGGGGGGTCAGGGGGTGGGACAGAGGGGTACGGGGGGGTCAGGGGGTGAGAGGAGGGGTACGGGGGGGTCAGGGGGTGGGACAGAGGGGTACGGGGGGGTCAGGGGGTGAGAGGAGGGGTACGGGGGGGGTTGGGGAATGGGCTCTGAATGTAGCGAAGGAGAGTGAGAAAGAGGAATGGAAGGAGAGAGAGGACTGTGATAAAGGAACCGTAGAAAGCGTGAGCGGGTAAACGCTGTGATGTAAGGGGGCCCTGACGGAGCAGTTCCTCCGCTCGCCCCACAGGAACCGGTCGGACCGCGAGGTGCGGGGGGCGGGGCAGGTGCTGCAGATCGTCTGGGGCCACAAGGAGCTGCGGCGCACGCTGGAGAAGGACGGCTGGAAGAAGAGCGACTTCGCGGTCAACCTCAACCCCCCCGCCGGCAGCACCCGCGACAACGGCGGCTACGAGGACAGCACCCTGCCCCTCATCGACAGAGGTGAGCGGGGTGAGCCCCGGCCGTCGCACGGCCTTCACGCCGCGAGGCTGCGGCCCTCCCGGGTGCTGTGTCACGGCTTTACCACTGTGCGAGATGACAGTACTGTAAAGTACTTGTTAGATTATTTCACATTACATTATTGGCATTTAGCTGACGCTCTTATCCAGAGCGACTAACATCAGGTATAGATTTTTATGTTATCCGTTTACACAGCTGGATATTTACTGAGGCAGTTGTGGGTTAAGTACCTTGCCCCACTACAGCAGCAGTGCCCCAGTGGGGAATCGAACAAGCAACGTTTCAGTTGCAAGTTTGGCTCCTTAATCACTATGCTACACTGCCACCCCTATGTTTATTCGGTGATGCTGGTTTGATTCCCCACAGGGGCACTGCTGTTGTGCACTTGGGCAAGGTACTTAACCCACAATTGCCTGAATCGGCCAACTGACAATAATGTGATGTTCTTGCTAGGTGTTTATTTGTGGGCAGCAGTGTGGTGTAGTGGTAAGGAGCAGGGCTCGTAACCAGAAGGTTGCAGGTTCGATCCCGCGTTTGGGCGCTGCTGCTGTGCCCTTGGGTAAGGTACTTACCCCATAATTGCCTCAGTAATTATAAAGCTGTATAAATGGATAAAACTGTGACGCGTTATGTAAGCCGTTTTGCATAAGAGCATCTCCTACTTGACTGTAGTGTAATGCAAAGCCTTAGGTCTGTTCTGTATGAATCTGACTCAACCCCAGGGAGAGCTCAGCTGCCCCACACCTGACCTCTCCAGCGGATCAAACACAAAGGCCTATGAGGCTATGAGAAGGTGGGATTGTGAGTGTGTTAGTGAGTGTCTGTGCATAATGGTGGGTCTGTGTGTCTCTCCAGGAGGGAAGAGTGATCGAGACCGAGACATGATTCCGCTGAACGACATGGGTCCCGGTGAGTCTCAGTAATTCACACATTCTCCGCGGTTCTGTCCTTCGTCCTTTTGGGGGTCTTGCCGGCGCCCCCCTCCCTCCCCGGCCCCGAAGCTCTTTTTTTAAGCACCGCCACAATGCATCCTTTCCTCTCGTCCTCGGGGCTCCCATAGCTTGGGCTTGAGCCGGTCCCTGCTATGCGTCTGTGTGTGTGTGTTACCCTCTCTATCTCCCTCACACTTTCTCCACCCTCCTACGCAGATGCATACTCCACACTGGATAAGCGAGAGAGGAGACACACCCTGGACAACTCTCTCGACATGTCAGACAGGGACGCTGTACAGGTAAGACTCACTTGTGTGCCCCTCCCCCTCCCCCCTATGACCAATGTGAGTTATCCATAGAACTCTGCTCTGATTGGTGCGTTCCTGTGGAAACTGCTGACCCCTTCAAGCTTTCGGTCTCAGTCCACTGTGTGACTGCCCCTGGAGCCTCCTTCACACCGTCCCACTGTGTAACACACTCTCTCGTGTTGCCGTGGCAGCAGCTGATGCAGAGGGCAAAAGCGTAGGGTTCCGATTTGGAATGTTTCCCCCGGGTCAGACGAAGGGCGTGTCTCCCATGCATGTCTCCTGGAGAGGATGTGCAGGGTTTCAGACTGAGGTCAGTTAAACGGGTTTAACTGCGCCGTCAGCCGAATTATTGCGTTAAGTCAAATTGAATTGTTTCATTAACTGGCCTAGAACAGTTCAACAACTAATTAATCTTAATCAATGGAGACGGTTGCCTTAATTTTAGCTTAAAGAAAAAAAAAAAGTGGGGAAAAAATTTTACTTTAGACTTGCAGCACACCACCAGCAATGTGTTTTTTAAAGAGATCTTACTGCAGCTGAGTGTTGGAAAATGTGAGATACAGATCAGTATTCAGTTAAAAGTGAGTGGACCTCAGCTGAAATGGAAACCAGCAGCATGCAGGGCTTGCACCAAGACCTGTATTCCAGTGTTTTATTTTGGAATTTTTTTGTCCCTTTTCACCCTGTTTTTTGGGGATCACAGTTATACTTTTACAACAACACCCTCGGGGGGGGGGGGGGCTCAGGTCAATCCTCTAATACACACGCAGGCAAACGCAAACGTTTTAACACAAGTCCCACAGTGCACTGGCAGGCAGACACTGTTCAGGGGGTAGGTGCGTCTCTCTGGCATCGGCAGAGCGACTTGCAGGCATCCGGATGGCTCGCAGAGCACTGAGAGCACGGTGTGGGAGGAGACTGACATCTGACGTCTGACACATCTGGGCCCCGTCCCCGGGGTTGGGAAGCTCTGCTCCGAGGCTCAGCAGGGACAGCTGAAGCTGACCACAGAGCTGCTTCAGCACAGCTTCTTCCGCTGTCCAACCCCCACCCCCCCGGCACGGCCACCTCGCACAGCACCACAGACACACTCTGTACTCACTAAGGTTTCCCTGGTAACACAGCGACACACTGCCTCACCCACTGAGCTAACACAACTAACCCGCTCGCCTCTTTCTCTCTCTGTTCACTCACCCTTCCTGTTATCCTTACTCCTCCGTTTCCTGTCCTCTCTCTCTCCCCCTCTCTCTCTCCCTCTCTCTCTCTCTCTCTCTCTCTCTCACAGGCTGGCTTGTATGGGAACAGAAAGGGCTCGTTGCCGTTGGTGGACTCTTACGACGGTTAGGCCCTAACCCCCTTCCCTCTTACACACTGCATGTCACCGCATGGTATGTCCGTCACGCAGGCTTTGCCGTCACCGCCAGCATGCGCCCAGTGGCCCTCTGTCTGTCTGTCTGTTCTAATTGTTACGTTTGCAAAACGTGTAATGTCATCGCCCCATCTATCAGAAGGCTCTCTTAGGTGCGAGAGCGTTTGTCTGGCATTGTGGTGACTCTGTCTCAGTGCCGTGGTGATGTACCCTGTCTAGTCAGCTAGAGTTTCAGTATTGCAGGTCAGGCCTTGTAATCCTGATGTCATGTGTCTGTTGCTGTGTTTTGTACACTGGATCGCCACGGCGTTGGCACTTGTCTGTACTACACTGATTGTAGTACATCAGTGGTTTGGAAGTCCAGCGAATCCCCTCTTGTTCTCGTTTCTAACCGTTAAGCCATTTACTAATCCGTTGATGTGGTGCGTCTTCCTTTTGACCTTTTCGGTTGGCACAGCCCGCGCGTAAAGCTGCTGTGAGTCCAGCGATTGTCAGTGTGGGCACAATGCCATTTCAGAACCTGTAACAGGGGGAAGACTGCAGTTCTGAAGCCTGCTTCTCCTCCCCTTTTACCCATGTTGTTTACGTCTCTCTCCATTCTTTCTGCCCCCCCCCTGTTTCTCTCTCTCTCTCCCACAGAAAAACTGATTGTCTGCATTACTGGAGGAGAGCACCCTATTCCCTCTTTCTGTCACTGAGTTTGGGACAGACAACGAAAAATCCTGGAGATCCCTCCCTTCCACCCCCCCTCCCCCTCCCTTCCACCCCCCCTCTCCCCCATCCCCCTCCCTCTCTCATTCCCGTGTCTGCTGCAGGGAGAGGCAGCACCTTCACTTCACGCATTACAGTAACCATGACGACGATGACTGCGAGGCTCTCTCCGCAGGCCTCTGGTGGGTTTGGGCGTGGCAGCCGCACGGAGTCCTCCGTGTTTTCGCTGGACGGCGGCACAGAACGTCCGGTTGCTTGTTTAGGGATTCGGTGAAGGAATGGATTGTGCTTCTGGCCAAACAGAGGTTCAGGTGTTGTGCTGGGCATCCCTCCAGTGTTCCGCATCTGACCCACAGACTGCAGTCCCAGCGGCCCCGTCTTTCCCTTGTCCTCAGGCCACTCAAGAAATGCCAACTTCAGCTCCTGTCTTTCCTGAATACGGCATCTGTCGTATCTGAGGTTTATGCACCATGGCTTTGTTAACCAAAAATGCCCTACGGACTGCGATTAGGTATATGAAGCCGATAGCTTGGGGAAAAGGGGGGTGGAGGGGTGGGGGCGCCTCAGGACAAGCCATGATGTCACTGACCTGGCGGAGTCTGCCACGCCTTCATTCACGATGCCACGCCTGTGATGACCGTAGCAATAACAGTAAAAAAAAAAAAAAAAAAAAAATTATATAAATCCCTTATTTAACGTTGCTCCTCTCAAAGCAATTATCCTGTGACAATCATTTTGATTTTTTTTTTTCCTTTTTGTTTTTTTTTTTTTTTTTTTTTTTTACACTGTTATTGTTATGGTTATTACAAATACATATGAGGATTGCATGTTCTATGATTGTTGTCATTGTTATTATTAATTCTGAATTGCTGTCGTGAAAATGTGTCAGATTGCACCTCATCCGAGAAGAAATTTATTTTTGAATATTTCCAGGATATAAATATATATATTTTGACTTTTAAAGCCTTGTTTTAAAGTTTAGGGAGGTTCATTCTTTTTTTTTTTTTTTTTTTAAATGCAATTTTGTGTTTGTTTCCATACACCTCCTTCTTTCCCTCCATTTTTCTTCCTCCTGTCCTCCTTTTCTCCTTCTCTTCTACCTCCTCCCTTCATCCCACCCCCCCCTCTCCTCTCTCCCCCGTAATGCTGTTACTCCAGTCACTCGTGTCCCGTCTGGACTGTGGGGAAGCAACTGATTTTACAGCCAGAATGTCAAAAACGAAACGACTGCAGCCATTTTACGTTTGACCTTCAGCCGCCCTTTTTTGCGTTCGTTCTCATTTGTCCCAGCTCATCACAGTGGCCTGGTTTGATTTTGAGCCGTTAGGGTTAGGGGATATGCAAGTATTGATAGTGATGTACAAATTTGACTATTTTGGATTTTTTTATATATAGATTAAAAATGTTTATGCATTTGTATAGAATTAATGTAATCTATTTTCAGCTGTTTCCTGTTGTCTCTCTGTAGGGTCGTCTGTAATTAATGTGGGTTTAGAGAGAGAGGAGCCCGTGGGAGTGGTGTTGCTTTTTGACTGACGGCGCAGATCGCTGACCGGTTCCTCCTCCGTTTCTGTCTAGACTTGCGCCAGGTTATTCTGGTTAGTGTTGCAGGCAGACCTGGCTTGCAGACGCCAGGTTGTGACATGTACCTCGCATCTGGGGTTTCTAGCGCTGCGAGGTGAGCAGGGGGCTGTTGAGAGGCGTTTTTTTTTTCGTGCTGCTCCCAGGGGGGGGAAGACAGCTGAGCTGGGGGGGGTGAACACCCAAACGAGCTGTGATTCGGGGACCACAACACAAAGGACCATTGCTTTACGTGATTCCTCAACCCTGCTACCTTTTCATTGCCTTCTGCGATGACCTCAAAACACTTTCCCTTTTTTTCCCATGGTTGTTTTGGTCTTGTGAGCTGTTCGACTGTTGAGTCAATTGTGCATTTTCTGAGGTATTTTTGTTTTCCGGTTTTGTATGTGTTAATAGTATGTCAGTTCATCTGAAGTGGCCCTGCCCCTCGAACCCTTAACGCATCAGGCGTGGCTCTCAGGATGGTGAGCAGGAGTGAGGTCTCGCCCTGGTGCTGAAGGATGGTCTCACCTGTGTGCCTGCAAACTGACTGAAACACACTGATCACGGGACAGGATTAGTGTGTCTGTGTCCACAGGGCTTTGCGCAGCACAGGTAGACTGAACACTACAGTACTTAAGCACTGCATGTATAAAGGTCAGTGCAGGGAAACTATACAGATTATTATTAACTGAACTGATACTACAAACTAGGAGAAAATCACTACATCTGGTGGCTGGATACACTACGGCGCATTTGTTGACAGTTTAGATTATAACCACATGTCCCGTATGTATGGATCATACATGCAAAGAGACACTGTTTGGACATTGGGTGCCAGGTCAGTTCAGAATTTTGGTGTTTCTATGGGGATGAGTTGGGGGGAGCAAGTATGGTTTGCTTCGCAGTACTTAGCAGTTTGGGAGAAATTCATGTCCTTCCTCAATGGACAGTTAGGAAAGGGAGACCAAGACCAGATCCTAGGTTAAAGATGAAACAGATAAAAGCACATTTAACTATATATGAAAAGTATGTTTTGTTTTTTTTTTAGTTTTAATTTGTTTTTATGCATTTTGATATTGTCTTTTGATTTGGTGATCATTTTGTCTGGGGTGTGGTGGATAAAAAGCATATGCAATCTTTTTTTTTAAGTGTAAACATTTACCACAAATTTGTTTTAATTAAATACAAAACAGGCAAGAGACAAATCATGTTACTTTGTTTTAATTTCTGTTTTTCAGCTCATTGTTCCTCTGTGTTGTTTCAGTACTAATTAAAAGAAGTAACAAATCATTACAAAACCTTAATATCTCTGCCTTGGCTCTTAGTTGCAATTTTTTTTGAAAAATGTAACTGGCAATACTGTTTGTTTGTTTTTTTTTAATAAAAATAAAGATCTTTTCTGACCAGATGTACTGCAGTGCATTTTTTTAGTTTTGTGTGTGCGCCCTTCATTACAAAGTCATTAGACTTGTGACCCACTGATGACCTGACTAAAAATGAAGGTGTGGAGAGAATGAAGCTTCATGAGCCACATAATTGGTGGAGCTACCATGTGCTTTCAATCACTGCCTCATGTGAACCAATCAGAAGGCTTAACTGGCCACAGCAGAACATGAAGTTCCAGACAGTGACATGGTGGTGACATAATAGTGGCACCTATGCTTGTGACACCCGGTGCTCTCATTATTACTATATCTGATTAAAAGAAGTCCTTCAAAAACAAAGCTGGTTTGGCGCAAGTCGCTGTGATGTTTCACTTGTGCGAAACCTCGGCCCATTTCTTTTCTGCCGTGTTCAAAGACGGTACGTAAGGGAACCTATGCTCAACAAGTTAGTCTTACTCAGTTTTGGCATGACCTACAAACGGTCTCCTAGTTATGTGTCCTTGTGTGTGTGTGTGTCTCTCTCCTCTCGTTATGATGGTATTAAATGTTCTGTCCTCATGGAGTCAATAAACAGATCAGTTATAGAAAATTAATCCATGACGAAAAACTTGTGCAAACGATCTCTAGGCAAGCTGATATGCTTGTGCTCTTGGGCTTTATTCCCTTGTTGAGTTTCACATAGTTACACAAGCAGGTGATTTTAACAAACATTTCTCTAGGTGACATGCCACGTGGACTGCACAGTGTCTGACTGTTCGTATCTGTCTACATCTACCTGTTTCTCCCTACCTGGCGAAGCCCTATTCTGAAACAGTCATTTTTCTTCGCCCTTCTCCTGCATTCACTGACTGCAGCGCTTAACGTCTGGGCTCTGTCCGGCAGCGTGTCCACGAGTCCTCTGGTTTTGAGAGGTAAGCATGAGAAATTGTGTCCGTTCATAAGCAAGAGCTTTACGCAGATGATTCAGTTAATGGGAGAATGTGAGGCGAAAGTGAACCCATTGGGCAGCTGCCAGATTCCGTGCACCTCTTGGAATCTTCACTGCTCATCTCTCTCTCTCTCTCTCTCTCTCTCTCTCTCTCTCTCTCTCTCTCTCTCTCTCTCTCTCTCTCTCTCTCTCTCTCTCTCCCTCCCTCCCTCCCTCCCTCCCTCCCTCCGCCTCTCAAGCATCCGCTCACATGTTAAACTGTCTGAAGATCCCACACAGCTGCGCAATCACGAGTGCAGCCTGCTAACTGCTTTCCTGCAAAAGGCAGCACCGAGGTTTGTGGCTGTCGCAGAGTCTGGAATGCACGCGTCAAAAGTCTGCACATTGATCTTTACGAGCAGGACACTCGCTTTTGAGAACAGTTAGCACTTTAAAGCCCTATCTATATATCCTCACTCAATCCTCCTCCTACTCGCTGTCACTCAGTGATATATCTATTTAGGGTTCCTGTCTCCTTCTCTCTCGTTCCCTCTCTCAAATAAGCACGGTGTCATATTTCTCTGACTCCTCTGACTCCTTCTGCTGGCGGGGAATGGCTGGCAAAGAAGGAGTCTCCAAGAGGACTACGAACTCTTCGTGTCATACGTGGGGTAAATGAACTTACAGGCGGCAAACCAGTGTTTGCTGGGTTTTCGACACACAACAAGGGATTCAAACCTCCGGCTGTAATCAGACTGCCCACGGCAAATAGGATGAGGGGGAGAGAGTGTCAGTGACTCTGTAAAGGTACATGTTGCGTAGGGTACGTGTTAATGAGGCCGAGAGGGTGCTAAAAGGGCAACGGCAAAGCAGTGGATTTGTTTTCTCGCTGAATACGGATGGAATTGATGTATTTAATGTACCTGGGTAACCTGGATGGACTTTAACAGAACATAACCTGTGCCAAAGACTGTGTGTTATGCTGTGGCCCTACGGTAAAGTCTGGATAAATCTATATTTGATAGCTGCGTGTGGTTACAGCACATGTGATTGGAGTGTAGTGTTCGTAAGTGGATGGCAAACAGAGGACTCCCACACACCGATGACATGATTGCAGTTGCCATCGCTGCAGGATACAGTAACCGCTATCAACAATCAGTGGAAGCAATCCTTGGGTTACAAATCTAAGCGGATATTTTACTTTTTGGGATTTTTTTCATTTACTTTTTCTAATCAAGTACATTAGTGATACCATTCTGTATGTTTTTTTTTTTTTAGATATGTTTCTTTGCTTGTGCTGCTGTTTTTGTTGCTGTTAGAGTATCGGTGAGGTCGTTGTTGTTTGACTCTTGTGCCTGACTGTCAGATCACAGGTATCACTATAGGTATTGCGGTGTCTTTTTTGCCTTTCAATTGGCATAAGCTGCCCCTGTCTGTTTTTTTCCTGGGCTGGTCTGAAAGGGCTGCCAGGCTGCTTTCGAGGCCGTTTCTCCCGCCTTCTCCACCTCCTCCTCCTCCATGGATTCCCTCTCTCCTTCCTCCCACCTGGCCTCCGATCCCTCGCTCCCCTCCTCCTTCTCCCGGGACAGCTCCCCATACACACTGCCTCCCCCCGGATCCTCGCGCCGCACCACCCACGCCCGGGACAGGGGCGGGCTCATCTACGGGATGGGTGTGGCCTGGACCCACTTGCGCCCCTTCCTGCCCTTCTTCCTGATCAGCTGCCTGGTGGTGGCGCTCCTCTACCTGCTCCAGGTTATTGTGTACAGTGGCCCCTTCACCGACCCCTTCTTCTTCCAGAAATTCGACCAGCGCTGGCCGAAGCCTGGCCGAGATGAGGGTCACGACCCGCAGCAGGGTCAGATGGAGCCGGGTGGGAATATAACCCAGTGAGGACATCAGTGAGCACCACAGCATCTCTGGTCACAGCTCAAACATGACCGCCAAACCATCTGGGTATTGGGTCTGAGCCACTGAAAGTCACGCAGGGGAAATATGACTTTGAACATTGTTTGGAGCTAATGAGAACATGGGTCTGAGTAAATTCACCAGACTTCAGGTCTGCAGTTTGGAACCTGGGTTGGAACTGTACCCAAGCCTGGGCTTGCACCTCAAAAAACTGAAACCAAACTTTCTGAAGTGAGGGGACTGAGTTGAGCTGGTAGCAGAGCTGGTGCGGGACATTGTGATACAGCAATACCTTGTGATTTAACAGTGCCTGGGATGTAGCGGACCCCCTCTGAGGGCTGGAGGGCTGCTACTCCTAAAAAAAAAAGCCGTAACACCTAGTGGTAGTGTCTAGGCACATCAGAACAGATCCATTGGAATGGTTAATGATTATCTTTGTAATGTGTAACCTGTCAAGAAACCAGCTTGTTTTTGTCTCACTTGTTGGTATTTTTAATCATTATTTGTCATATGACTGAAAGTCATAAGATATTGTTTCTTGTTCATGTCCCACTGTGAATGTTTTTATTTTTAGTTTGTTGATTATTTTATATGCTAATCATGTTTGTCTTTAAGTATTATGTTTTTTAGAAGTATTTTGAGAGCTCATTTAAAAACATGAAATGCAGTCCTATTGAGAGCACTAAAGTCTATTAGGATCAACTTGGCTGCTCCTGTTCTCTCACAGATCAATGGTCCGGTGGTCTGGAACTGAATTTTTAAAGTACGATCAGTACGATCGGCTGTTTGATACCGTGGAGGGACATGCTGGATAGCACGTAACTCTTTCTCTCTGTGGTTTAGTCTTCACTGTAAACAGAAAGGCTAAGATCCTTTTTTGTAAAGTACACTTGCTTACACTGTATCGTTTGCTGTTTACTTCAGCTAAGCCCTGAGTAACAGAAAAGACTGTCGCCCTCCCGTTACTGAGGCGAGGGCTCTTAACCTGATTACTGGGACTCCCCCTGGCGAGCAATTTGAAATCAATGAAAAGGCAGAAGTCAGCGAGTAATGCCTGTTTAATTGCTTTTACAGAGCGGTTTTATTGAAATATTTCAGTGTTCAGGGTCACATCTCCCATCTTTTACAATTTTACACGGTCTTTGGGGATCTGAATAAAAAGCATTTTGTTATATTTGTTAACCGAAAGCTTAATCTGCTCAGCATTTGGAAATAATTATATCCAAGGTTTCTGATATAGCAGGAGGTTTGTCGGTGTCATGATTTGATTAAAGTCTTAACATGTGCTGAATAAAAGTGATGCATGGCCTGGGCTACATGTTTTTTTTTTTTTTTTTGCTGTACTTATGCATGGAGATCAGAGGAAGCAACACTAATGTGGAGGTAGGATTCGGGACATCGAATAAATACGGAGTATTTATTCGGAATACAGTAGGTAGGGGCAGGAACTCGCATCTTACCGAAGATGCAGCTGTTTATGGGATAAGCAAGATAATACCAGCTAACTGGAATTCAAAACATGTCTTTTTTTTGTTTTCAAGCCAACACGAATAAGTGAAAAGAACTCGACTAATTGTCAAAATATGATTAACCTATTATTCCTGAAGGTGGGGAGATGAATTTTCATAACATTTCGTTTTAAACGAGTAGGCCTATTCATAATGACTAAGGTTTAATTTTCCTTGAGGAGCCGAAATGACCTCAAGGAGGTAAGTTGTGCCGTTTTCCCTGCCCCGTTAAAGCAAAGATTTGAATACAGTGCATGAATACCATTATCCAACTCCCCTTTGTGATCGTTGAATAAACTTAATTAAATGTGAAGAAAGACATTAATTACGCTCTGCAGCACAAGGGTCTCAGGGTCATGTGAACAGCTATCCCAAGCCTTTTAGCAATTACACATATTTTCAAGTGGGTCACATCAAAAACAGTTGTAAAATAAGATATTTTAAAAATTCTCCATATTCATTTTACAGCCGACTGTCCTGCATGAGAATGTGCTTTTAGTTTTAAGAAAATATTTTATAAAGCTCCGCACGAACCAGAATATTTCCCGAGATCAGACAACTTTTTGTATATAATTCCATCCACGATCAGGTTGGAGTAGGCCTGATTTTGTATATCCATATAAAATAACAAATATACAAAAATATACAAAATAAGCAATTTAGCTTGCTAAATAGGCCTATAGCATTTATTTCAGTAGTGTGCATGTGGAATCTTTTTCCCACTGATCGGTGGGTTTTACGTGCTTGTGGCAACCCGTTTGCAGAACGTCACCCAGACCTTGTGGCGGAGCCAGGTTTTCTGAGTTGGACAAAATAAAAATAAAAAAAATTAAAAAGACGCTTAAATCGTAAATTGTCAGTGATTTTAATTGCAGTTATTTTAGCCTGCTTTCTAGAATAGTATATACGTTGGATTTCTTTAAAAAAAGTAAATAGACGTCTTGAAGAAGGCGTTTCGGAGGAAAGGTGAGCGGCTTTGTAATTTTCACTAAAAAACGATCGTGCACTGCCAACGCTAGCTAGTTATAACCAGGCTAGGGTATTAGCTTGCTAGCAAAGAAGTAACAGCCGTTTAACTGTTTAGGTAGGCAATTAGTTATATTTACTAAGAATGTGGTCCAAATCACATGACATCATCCAAACGTTTGTTCACGGTATATCGAGTCACTTGTAGATTAGCAAAGTTGGGTGGCTGGCTGGTCATGTATCTAGCTAACATTAGCTAGCTTGCTAGTAGACAAAATGCGGTCCTGTTCACCGTTATTTAGGATGTCCTGTGTGTGTTACCGGAAAGTTAGCCATTATTCTGTCATTTTACCCCATTCCCGGTCAAGGTACTTTAATAACCAGCTAGCTAACCACTGTGCATGTTAAGCTACACCGTGACCGCATGTGTCTGTATTTGTCGGTTGCAAACACGTGTTATACCTGCCCCGTATTTCTTTTGTTATTTCATTTAACGACTGTATTGTTGCTATTCAGATGTACAAGTCATGTCAGTTTTATAATCTGTTCGTCAAAGGAAGGAAACTAATAGAGATGGGTTATAGCACCATACGTTATAGGGCTGGCCCGGTTACGTTAGTTGTCCATTATGTAGCGCCACCCCCCTTCACTCCCAGTCCCTGTCTTGCTTGCCTCTCCAGTTCAATTATATACCCCCTTGGCGTCCCCTCCACCCTCCCTTCATCCCCAACTTCTCCCCTTTTCTCCCCCCTCCCTATCACTTCCTCAGTGCTGGGGAGGTCAGAGGAGATGTGGAGGTACCGGAGGCCCGGGTTCGAGCTGCAGTTGCTGGGGGAGCTCCAGAGACAGCAGAGTAACAGCCTGTTCTGTGACACTGTACTGCAGGCTGAGGGTGAGGGAAGGAAACCGAGAAAAAATAGGCCATTAATTCATATTATTTTTATTTATTAATGATTAATATTATTTATAATTATATATTTCCCACAGTTGATCAGCAAAACGGTTTCAGCCCTTTCTCTCTTCTCCTTGCTGTCCCATCTCTCCCTCTCTGCCGCAGGTGTGTCTATTCCAGCCCACAGTTGTGTTCTCTCTGCCCTCAGCCCCCAGTTCTGCCACACACTGTCCACCGCGCCTGCACTCTCCGCCGGGCAGAGCCACGTACTGGAGTTCCAGGCTGTCGGGCCTGGTGCTCTGCTGAAGGTGGTCGGCTTCCTGTACTCCGGGGAGCTGCAGGGAGTGGGGGAGAGGGAGAGGGAGGAGGTGATCAGCGCTGCTCGTCAGCTAGGCATCGAGGGGCTGGTGGAGCTGGGCGCGGAGATAAAGGAGATCCAGGAGAGCCCGTGGGAGACGGAGGAGGAGATGGAGGTGGAGGGAGAGGAGGAGCAGCTGGGACTGGCAGAGAGGTGGGGGGAGTGGGAGTGGGCCGCGAAGAACGGGACAGCCCAAGGGGACGGACAGGGAGAAGGGTGTATGGATGGAGGGGACATGATCAGAGAGAGGGAAGCAGCAGCTATGTCTAAGTTGCTGAGAGACAGTCTGCCAATCACTGGAGCGCTTCCGCCTCTCACGGAAGAACTGCCCCTCACAGAAGCACCGCAGCCAATCGCTGGAGCACTTCCACCTCTCACAGGAACACCTCAGCCAATCACTGGAGCACTTCTGCCTCTCACGGAAGCACCGCACCTCACAGGAGCACCTCAGCCAATCGCTGGAGCACTTCCATCCCTCACAGAAGCACCGCAGCCAATCGCTGGAGCACTTCCATCCCTCACAGAAGCACCGCAGCCAATCGCTGGAGCACTTCCATCCCTCACAGAAGCACCGCAGCCAATCGCTGGAGCACTTCCATCCCTCACAGAAGCACCGCAGCCAATCGCTGGAGCACTTCCATCCCTCACAGAAGCACCGCAGCCAATCACTGGAGCACTTCCACCTCTCACAGAAGCACCCCAGTCAGTCACTGGTGCACTTCCATCGCTCACAGATGACATCAATAGCAGCATTGCCTGTGCACCTCCTGCACCACCTGTTGACCCCACACCCCCCTCTACCCTGCTAACTCTTGCTCCTGTCCCAGCTGACGCACTCTCTTCGCTGGCAGCAGTTGCTGATGTCCAGGCCACAGCTGCGAATGAGATTGCTGGTAATTCCGGTACTGACCCTGCAGAGGGAAGCAGCATCCCTCTTCTCTCTGTGCCCCCTCTGCCAGACCCTGTGGAGGTGGCACCCACGCATGCCGCCCTAACCAACCATGCGGTGGTACCCCTCGCCCCCGCGGGCACTGGAATCCCTCTCTCACACATACTGCTCGTACCGCCCCTCGAAAATGAGCCCCCTAGCCTGTACGTACCCACCTGCCTTAACCCGGGAGACCTGGGAGGAGAAGCAGCCCCGCTCCCATCTTCCAGCCCAGTCCACGTCATGCCCCCTTCCCTGTCCTCCTGTTTGCTTCCCGTGGCCCCGGGTGTCATGCTGGATTCGGGCTCCTGGGGGACCTCGGGGACGGGCGAGAGCGGGGGGGCAGGGGGAGGGCCGAGGCCGACGGCGGCGGCCGAGGAGGAGGGCGATGCTGGGGAGTTTGAGAGGTTTGAAGGCAACATCACGGGGTTCATCAGCTACTTCCTGAACCCGGCAGACCCCCACGACGGGCGCCTCCTGATGGCCGCCGAGCAGAGCGAGGTCAGCCAGGGGAGCACGGGGGAGGGAGGGGTCAGGAGGAGGCGGGGGAGGCCGAGGAAAGTCACAGGGTGCGGAGAGCGGGAGGTGGCGGGCGGAGTGGGTACAGGCGCTGGCGGAGGGAGACTGGCGCCTGAAGTGAGTGTGAGGGCTCCAATTGGGTGGAGAGGAGGGAGGGGCGGAGGGGTGGTTGGCAGCAGAAGTAACGTGAGAGCCGTGCCGGGCGACGGACAGCTGTCGGTGAAGATCAGGTTCAAGAGGCAGTCCAAGCTGGAGCTGTGGGAGGTTGTAGACTTGCTGGACGAGGGAGGAGGCACGCCCCGGGCCTCTGGAGCCAAACGGAGGGGGAGGGCGAGGGGGAGGGCTAGGGGGAGGGTGAGGGGGAGGGCGAGGGGGAGGCCTCCAGGACGGGGCGGGGCTGCAGCGGGGAAGGCTCCACCCTCCGCCAGCACAGCTGCACTGTGTCAGGTGGGCGGCTGCTGTTTTCTGCTTAGAAATATCAGTGTTACTCATTTTTAGGAGTAGTTCTGTGAGTGCATTGGAAATAATGAAGGTGATTGTGGTTTTTTCTCCTTTTTCCCCCTGGAAGAATTAGAAATCTGTTCGTACTTCACGGGTTTAAATTGGTTTTCCTGTTGCAGAATATTTCATAGAAAACATTATGTACTGTATGTTTCTTATTCCCTGGCTGTGGGGATTAAATCCATGCCATAGGGTCATTACTAACAGTGTTCAGTGTTCACATCAGTGAACTAGTACTGTTAGTAATAGTAGTGAATATATTGATATTGGTGGTTGACAGTTGTTGCTATAGCTACAGTGTGAAACCTTAGTGTGAAATGCTCCACTGCTCTTTTGCAGGAAGGCCTCCCGATTATAAAGCGGCAGAGAGGCCGCCCCAGGATCCGCCCCTTACCCTTCCCTTCTCTCCCCCGTCAAATCCTCAAGGCCCTGAGCCTCACCCCTCCTTCCAAAAGCCAGCCTCCTTCCTCCCCTGCCTGGTCCCGCACACCCCAGCCCCCCAACCCCGGCACCCCTCCGCCATCTCTCAGCACCGCCTCTGACATCCTGCACACGCTGCCCCTGCCTGCAGCGCCCCCTGTGGCGGAGGACTCGGTGGAACAGATCGAGAAACTGCTGGAGGACATCATGATGGGGCTCAACTTCCTGCCCTCCGTCGCCTTGGAGACGGAGGGTGGCCACGGCAGCGGTCCTCACCACACCCATTCAGGTGAAAGACCCGGTGCTCCTCACTCAAACCCCGATCCCTCTGCAAGGCCTTGTGGGATAAATGGCGCTATCCCCACCTCCTGTTCCTGCCCAATCAGTGGCATGCAGGAAAGGCTGGGGACGGACGTCGCCAAGGGGACCTCAGGTGTCATCGATACTGCTACTGTGGTCACAGTCAGCAGCTCCTTGGTGTTGACTGAAACAGGTGAGGCGTCGGTGATTAGCGTGTGAAGGTGGATGGGTTTACACAAAGCCTGATATCAACTGTTCATGCACTGAATTCATACCGATGGCTTGTTCCCATTAGTAGAAGTCCAGCTATGGACTTCATTCACATGGTGGCCATATTAGGTTGGACACTAGGCTCGGGTTGCAGCCTTGTTTTCACTGACTTGCTTGGTGTGGTTACAGAGTGGGGTGGGGGTTATTAGGCTGGGAACTGAAACTTCAGAGCTGCAGGCATTATGCCTGAAGTGAGTGTGAGGGCAAAGTTCTGCTTTGAATTGAATGAACGCTGTGATTATGGATACCACTGTTGGGTCCTGGGTAATATGTAGAATGCTGTCACAGCTTGGATGAACACGAGGAGTGTTCAAGTTCTCCCTGTCACCTCACCAGAAGCACAAAATCAGAATAGTGCTAATGTATAATATGTTTATTCCTTACTTGTAATAGCCGTTACGTCCCCCCCACACACACACACAAATAAAATTGATTCCACAATCAAATAAATACGTGGAGGGGTAATAAAAACACTTGGCAGACACTCAGAGCCTTCAGATGTAAAAGGAACACAAACACCTCTGTTTGATAGCTAAGGTCAGATCTAATGTTCGTGTATCATACACACAATTTTACTGTACTGCGACTAACAAGGTGAACACACATGATTTCTGCTGTTTGAAAATGTTTGCATTCATGGAAGCACAGGTGGAGAAGTATTCTCAAATATACTTAACATTATTTGTTGGAAATTATGTCAAATAAAAAGAAAATTGTCATACTGTGTTTGTAAATTCTGTAGGTATATAGTCAGTGGTGTCTGGATGTATTGAAAATGGTGGGGTATACTCACCCTGTAAATTTCCCCATAGCAGAAACTGTGGAAATACCATTTGGTGTGTGAATGTGACTTTATTTAATTTTCAGTCGTTTATAAAAGAGCCTGTCTCCTATAGCTCTGTGTCCCCCTCGCTATAGTGGGGTTCTGTTTTTCCTACGTGGTTTAGAAGGAACTACTGCCCTCTAGTGGCCAGTGCTGCTTCCAGCAGCGCCCTGGTTTTGCTGCAGCTCACCCATCCAAGTGCTGTCTAAGCCATGGCAGGGGAGGGCTACAGCATGGGAGGGATATATCCAGTTACTTTACCCCTCATGCCATACTGACTGAAATGTTCCCTCTTCACCTGGCTAGTCAACTACTGAGTCATGTAAATATGGAGCACGTTCTAAAGTTTTAGTCCAGCCCTTCATTTCGGTTACTGCTGTCCCGGCTTGGCTTGGATGTGTGTCGCACAGTTGGGGCTTGTGTGCGAAACGTGCCTTCTTGCACTCCTGTGTGGCTGCCAGTGTGAGCGCGTGGTTATGTGTTAAATTAGAAAGTCTGCTTCCTTCAGGGAAGTGAGCTGGTGTCCAGCAGTATGTATCTCTGTCTTTTTATAGCTGACCAACGAGTGCTCCATCTGGATGAACCTTCTTAACTGAAGCAGCTTTTTTACTCACTTGAAAATAATATCTCATTCATTCTTTTATTCTTAATCTGATATTTAAATCTTGACATTTTCTAGGATTTCTTCATTATAAGTAGAATGCCATTTTAATTACAGTGCTAGCTAGGATGATATTTCTTTAAATTTAGACTTTAAATATAGACTTTTTAAATGTTATGCAATCATGTAATAATAAGGGATGAAGCTGCCCTTTTGTAAGTTGAGTCTGTCTTTGAGTAGAATGGAGAGTTTATGATTGCAGTTTATGATGTACTTTAGCTCTAAACCCCTCTGTCTTCTGTCCTTTTAGCCTCATGTTCCAGCTCCTCGGCCCAACTCATCCCCTCCTGCCCACACCCGCCCCGCGCCGGCACCCCCGGCCCCCTCCTCAAGCCCTGCCCCGGCGAACCCGTGGCTCCCAGCCCCCGCTGCTCTCACCCCCGCCGACCCTGCCAGCCCTCCCCCCACCCCCACTGCCCCCAGCCCCGCGAGAGAGGGCGGGAGGAAGGCGGGCGGTCGGTGTGGAAGGATGAGAGCGCCAGTTACTGTGCGGGGTTAGAGGTTCACCCTCCACTGCATGCTCCTCTAACTGGCAGTAGCACGGTTGACAATTTGGGGGGGGCGACCGGTACTACGGGTGTCGCCACACAGAGCACAGCTCCCAGCCTGCACCCCTGGCCTGACCTCTCCAGAGACACTGCTGGTCTCAGGGTGCCAATCATGGGTGAGCTGACTGACATCCTGGACCAGTTCCTGCGTTCATTCGAAAATCAACCATCTTTGCAAAGCGTTGGGGGAGAGGGGCGCTGGCAGAACTGTACAGAAGGAGGGGGAGCAGACAGACAGACTGCGCAGGGGTTGAGTCAAGATGCGTACGGTGTGGGTGTGTTGAAAAATGGTTCTGTCGTCACTAACGGGCCCAACCCAAGCAAGCCAGATCCGTGCAGACCCGGGGCTTGTATGTGTCCAGGTACAAAGACGTCAGCGCAGTTCAGCTCGGTCCGAGCCAATGGGACAGAGCACAGGACGAGCAGGTCCGGCACTGACCCACCCCATGAGAGCCGCATCAGTGAGGTCATGCCCAGCAGGCTCACGGGCACGGCGGTCCGATCGTCCTGGTGTTCCACCCAGCCTGGTTCTGCTTCCGAGACCAAACCGAGGAGCTCCGAGGTGGGTCCGGCCTGCGGTATGGTGAAACCAGACTGCCAGAAAGCAGAACCCCAGTGTCCTCACCACCACAGCAGCCCAGCTCCGGAGCAGCTGCATCCTGTGAAAGAACGTCTCTCTTCTCGTCAAAGAAGAAAAGGGAGGGCTGTGCCGGTCACCTCAAAGCCTATACGGCCATTGGAAACCACAAAACCCACCACCAGCACCTCTCAGAAGCCAGCAGGATTCTCACCTGCTGTTCAGGGTGGACAGCAGTCTCCACTACCACTCCCTAAGTGGCTCTCTCCCCTTCCTGTGGGACTACAGTTCCCATTAAGCTCCCTGATTAAGACTGGCACTGGCCTACAAAACCCACAATGCCTCTATCGTCTGAAGAAACGACAGGTCCCCTGTAGCGTTACCCAGGGCTATTCAGGAGGTTGTGGGTGGGGAAGACTGCAGACAGAGAAACAGGTCCCGTGGAAGAGCGTGAAGAGAGAGGAGAGTACAGGTAAAATTATGACCAGGAGCCAGGGACAGGAGAAGAAGACAGTAGAGGAGGACCAGGGGGAGACATGGAGCAGAAGATCTTTGAAGAGAAGGGTGGAGAACCTCACCCGAACACACGCTGGAAATAAAGACTGTGAGATGTGGCATACCGCTGTAAAGCGGGTGAAGCTGGAAGCGAGGGCAGAACCTTCACTTGTGGAGGAATGCACGGGCAGGTTGTGCAGGACCAAAATGGGGAGGCCAGGGAGGATGGCTAGAGGAGGACCAGGTGTCCAGGCGAAGCCGAGCAGTGGTGCAGGAAGAAGCGCAATACCGAGCAGCATTGGCAGAATGGTGAAGGACGTCTCTGTGACCGCCGAGGACTTGTCCATGCTCAAAAACTACTGCGTCGTCAGTCTGGTGAGTGGAAACAACTGTGAGGAGATGTTGAGGAAGCCAGGAGACTGCACGGAGGAACCACCCGGAGTCATGCTGGAGAAGCCTGGAGACGGCAGGGAGAAATCACCCGGAGTCCGAGTGGAGAAGCCGGAGGACTGCGGGGAGAAGCCACTCGGAGTCACGCTGGAGAAGCTAGGAGACTGCAGGGAGAAACCACCCAGAGTCCGGCTGGAGAAGCCGGAGGACTGTAGGGAGAAACCACGAGTCCGGCTGGAGAAGCAGGGAGACTGCAGGGAGAAACCACCTGGAGTCCGGCTGGAGAAGCTGGGAGACTGCAGGGAGAAACCACCTGGAGTCCGGCTGGAGAAGCCGGGAGATTGCAGGGAGAAACCACCCGGAGTCATGCTGGAGAAGCCGGGAGACTGCAAGGAGAAACCACCCAGAGTCAGGCTGGTGAAGCTGGAGGACTGTAGCAATTGGTGGAAAAAGTCTATGGGCTCTGCAGACCAGCTACTGAGGACTGTTAACAATGCAGGAGAGGAAGGGGGCGGGGTGAAGGGAAAGGGTGGACTGCCAAAGAGAGGCCCTGGCAGACCCCCCAAAAGATTGCATGAACCCAAAGGGGTGGGTCAGACCCAAAGTGGGAAAGGAGAGGAGAGCACAGCATCGTCTACATCCATTGCTGGGTTCAGTGGCTGCTGCCTCCGGCCCAGAGAGCAGCTGCAGGAGACAGCGAGGGGAGTGGGGTGGAGGAGAGGGCCCCAGACAGAGCGGAGCACCCCGCTGAGAAGAGGGAGGAAGAGGAAGAAGGAGGACTCGGAGAGGACGCCACACAAGAGGTCCAAGGGGCACGCTGGGGAAGAAGGGGGTGTGGTTTCCAAGGGGGGAGTGAACACCCGGTCCACCGCGGGTTCCTGCGGGCCTCATGGAGCTGTTTCGCTCAGCGGCCTGCGAACGAGGGTGTCCGGCAGCCGAGGGGGGGCTGCCCAGCCGGAAAGGCCCAGAACTGGGCCAGAACTCGGGGGCAGCGATCAGTGCTCAGTTCTCAGTGGGAAGGGGGAGGAATTGGGGAGAGCTCTGGGTTGCGCGGTCCAAACTGAAGCCGGTCCACCGATGCCCTCAGTGTTGGAGAAGATCGAGGAGCCACAGCGGCACAAACACCAAGGGGCCGGGACAGAGGAGAGTGGGGGAGGTGAGGGAGAGAGGGGATGGAAGCAGGGAGGGGAATCTGAAGGAGGAGGAGAGAAGGAGCGAGAAAGAGAGGAGAACGGAAAGAAAGAAAAAGGCCAGGGAGAAATGACTGGGGCTGGAGAAGGAGCAGTGGGCCACTCAGTGACCACAGAGGTGACTGAGAATGGAGGAGAGGACAGCATGGGACGCACACAGTTACAAGAACCGTCAGCTGATAAGGAGGTGGAGGGAGGAGGAGAAGGTGGCAGAGAGAAAGAGGTGGATGAAAGAGAAGAGCCTGCGTCAGTAGAGGGGGATGATCACAGGGTGGGTGGAGGGAATGGGCTGCAGATCACGAGCACCTCCATCCCACCAGCAGGAGCACAGCGCACCCCAAATGCCAGCACGCTGCACGCAGGTACATTGTCACTGTGCTTTTAAGGAAATTCGGCTACTGTCCCCAACAAAAAACCTTCTTCTTGTGCTTTTAGTGACCTGCACTTTAGTATTCTTATAATGGTTCTTGTAGGGTTTTGTGTCTGAGGTTTTTGTCTGCATTCCTGTCCGGTGGTGGGTATGTCCTGTAAATAGGTAAATGAGCGATGTTCTTGTTTTCATGCAATTCATTGTTTGAGAACGCTTCACCCAGTGTAGCTTCATTCGTTGATGGTTTTCTTTTTTTTTCTTGCAGATATTGGCGTAGCTGGAAAGGGTTTGGAAGAAGAAGAAGGGAAAAGGGGAATCCTCGGCCGAAAACTGGGGTTGGTCGGGCTCTCTGTCTTACGTCACATGACCTCGCAGGTGGCGCCAGCTGCCCAGGTGTCACGCAGGTTCACAGAGGGGTCGACGGGAAGCTGGGAGCAGGAGGAGTCAGAGGACGTGGAAGTCGATGTTCTGGAGTGCTCTAGCCCCGCCCCCCTTCCACTTAACTTACTGCCGGAAAGTTGGGGGGAGGTGCTTCACTTTGTGACATCATCAGAGGACGAGGAGCAGGAGGTCGATGTGACTGCGTAAGAGACTGATAGATCCTGTCTTCCCCTGCCGACCCCCCCCCCCCCCCCATTGTCTCTCCTCCACCCTGGATCAGTTGAGGTGAGTGTTCACACTTTCCGCACTTTTTAAAATTCATTATTTAGCTTTTTTGTAGCTTTTTTCCTTTCTGCATTCAAGTAAAACTGGCCCACAGTACGGAATGCAAAGATACACTACCTCCCTGTCCTTGACTGGAGCTGGAAAAAAATCTGAATTTAGTGGAAGAAAATGCACATCACACATACCATAAAATATTTTGAAAATGAAAAGAATGGAAGTGTCTGACCAGTTTATCTGTAATCCAGGAGACCCCAGTGAGGAAGTGAAAATGGTATCAGATCATGGGGTAGATAGATTTCCATTTGTCTTGCTCTGTGTAAGGAGTAGAGCTGCGGGTGAAGAGCAGCCAGAAGGCCCGGGGGAATGGGAGTGTTGGGAACGGCAGCAGATTCTGAGAGGGCAGGGAGGTGTGCTTGGAGTGTTTTCCATTGGGTAACTCTTAATGTTAACTGCCTGGCAGCAGAGACAGCACCCTAATGAATCTGCCAGGAGAAGGAGGGCTCCTTTTTCCTTCTGAGTCTGTGCCATGGGAGGGTGTGTGTGTGTGTGTGTGTGTGTGTGTGTGTGTGTGTGAGAGGGAGTCAGTCAGTCAGAAAGGAGAGGGGTGGGGATTGTGTGGTAGGGGTTATGGAAACTCTTGCTGTTGTCAGTGCGGACAGTGCGTTATTGGGACCCACGGTGTTCCACGTGTGGTGGTTTTGCACGTGATGCTTGAGTTAGAGAAAGGGTGCTTTTAGAAGAGATGCTGATTGATTGGCCACGTTCCGTGTTCTCGAATCAAACTCCTAGTACCAGAGCTGCAAGGCTCAGGTTATACAGCTCTTTTAAGTCATAGAATCAGAGCTGAATGTTGAAGCGACTGAAGGTGAAGGTGAAATACAGACATAGCCTAGGAAATAGTCTGGTGATGGATATGCAGAGTGCTTTTAGCATCTTCACTGCGTGTGCAAATAATTTTTCTTTTATTGTCCTGGTTCGTAGAATTATCTGACGTTGCTGGTGTGTGCGGTAAAGGAGTGAGTGAAGGAATACAATTTAATGTCATTAATTTTTTGCGTGTTACGATTAACTTTAGATTTCAGATTCAGACTCTCGTATATGAGGAATTATTGATGTCATGGTAATATCGCTAATATTTTAAATATACTGTTACGTATCTTTATAGTATTACGTATCTTACGTCTCTTTCTAACATGTTCAAACCCTTTTTTTGTCCTTGCCTTCTGCCCTACGTTTCTTCGAAGATGCGTTAACACGATCGCTAGGGGACGCTACAGGACGCGTAGCTCTAGCGACTCATTCAGTGCACTCTATGGTATCTTTGGATACGCAACTTTATTGACAGCGGAAGTTCGCTCCTGTTAATGCTAAGGGAACACACGTGCCTTTTAATGTGGTTGAAGGTTAAACGCTGGTAGTCGGTTGTTGGAACGGAGCGAGAGGTTCCGGAGTCTAGTCGGGGTGGGTTCGGGGTAAAGCTTGGAGGGGTGTAAAACGCCGAAATGGATCCCATGAAGGCGCAGCAGCTAGCGGCGGAGCTGGAAGTGGAAATGATGGCCGATATGTACAATCGGTAACTGATACGGCGAGAATCCCCCCGGTTTAGCTAGCGTGCTGTCGACTTTATGGTTTAATTTCAGCATTTGCAATGAACATTATGCATTTTTGTGACCGGCCTGATTGCACTTGTGAAATTCGCTGTAAATTCCAAATACAAGTGGCGAGCTTACTAGTTAGCTTCGCCGTGATGTGACAGAGGTATTCAAAGTTGCCGTTTACCCATCAGTTTCTGATAAATACATTGACGGGCTAATTTATAATGTAGTGCAAATTAATCTATAATTGAATGTATTATGGCTATCAAATTTCAGATAGCAGCTGGGCCAGATGCTTGCATATTTTTTCCTCTTAGTCTGTCCCCTGTTCATATAATCATGAAACTGTTCTGCTAGATGTGTGTGAGTTAACGCATCGCTCTGTTTTTGAAATTTTGAGATCAGATTGCTCTCTGTGATCTAATTATTGCAAATGTATGTTACTGAGAACCGGTGTGACAGCAGGACTGTAGTGACGTAAATGAACGCCTACTATAAAACCACGCGTTACTCAGAAGGTCCGATCAGACTAGCATTTTTTTCTTACCAATACGGAGCAACACTCAGGAGAACAGTACTGTTGATAGAGGTGCACCCGATTTCCCCTCTTAAGTGTTACCTGTTTGTGTTCCCCTCAGCATGACGAATGCCTGCCACAGGAAGTGCGTGCCCCCCCACTATAAGGAAGCGGAGCTGTCGAAAGGAGAGGCGGTGTGCCTGGACCGCTGTGTGGCCAAGTACCTGGAGCTGCACGAACGGCTGGGCCGCAAGCTGACGGAGCTGTCCGTCCACGACGAGGAGCTGATGAAGCGTGCGGCCGGGGGCTCCGCCTCGGGGTAGAGCCGCACCTACGCTCACCTGCGCACACCTGTGCACATCTGTGCACATCTGCTGGACTGGGGCATGGGTGGGGGAGAGGAGGGGAAGGGGTGGGTTTTTTTTTTTTTTTTTTTTGGGATCATCAAGGACTCTTTTTTTGGCACATGCTCACACTCTTGGACCCAAACAGGGCTGTTTGTCTCTGTCTCTGGTGGAGGGGCATAACCCGCTGTGGATGGAGAAGTCTTTCACTGGAGCGGGGGTGGGGGGAGGTAGAGAGAGAGAGGTTGTGTTAAAAGTCTGGAACATGTTGTTGAGAGGGGAAGTATATCCGTTCAAGAAAAGTTGTTACAGATGTTAAAGGTGGAGGAAGGAGTGTGCAGAAAATGTTTTAGTGTTTTTTTTTTGCATTGTCTGTCTTTTGTTCTCTCTCCCCCTCCATCTACTCTGTGTCCGTTTTCATTTCCCCCCGTTCAGATCATAGCATCAGATTAAACATAATGCACCCACAGGATAATCTTGCGTTACAAATCTGTCGTATTAAAATGTTTGATTGCAGCCATTTTCTTTATCATGGAAAACAGAAACATGACCAGGGAGTATATCGATGCATGATTTATATATTGTTTGATTAACTTGTGGGTAACAGTGTGTTCTTTTATTGAATGATTGCAGACTTGAAGAGAATTGTTTCAGTGAATTCAGGATTGCTCTTGCTTTCAGATCCAGTTGTATGTGTGGATGAAGGTGTTGGTAATAAGTATCTGTTATTGAGTCCTTATTCCATGTTAGCTTGTCAGCTGAATTCTTGTTTTTTTTTTTACCCCAAATTATAGCCAGATGTTGCTATCAAGTAACATTGTACAAATCTGCCAGTTATTCCCTTATGACATGTTTGACACTTTGTTTTTGTTCTGAAACGGTCCTAAATGAAAAGAGTAAAATCATTGTTACAGATGGCCTTTGTATGTCTGCCTGTATCTGCGTGTGTGTGCCTCTGTGTGTGTGTCGCACATGTACAGTATGTGTGTGTTTGTCTTCCGTCTGTGTGCATGCATGCGCCTGTGTGTGTCCGTGTCTGTGTGTGCGTGCATGTGTCTGTCTGTGTGCGTGAGTGCGTGCCTGTCTGTCTGCGTGAATGTGCCTGTGTGCATGCACGTGTGTCTGTCTGTCTGTCTGCGTGGAGACCCTTCATGCGCAGTTTTTGTGATGGAAACGTAGCCATTGGCACGTCAGATGTCGAAAAAGCAGCTGCAAACAGTCGCATCTCCCTTGCTGCTGCAGTGAGCAATAACAGGCGCACTAACGGAGATGACCGCGAGAAGCAACTCCCCGAACGCGATATGCTATAGCTTTAAGACAAACGGCCAAGTAGAGGCGGCAACAAGGAAATGGAGTGCTTCACACTTTCGCTTCCCCATCGAAAGAGTTGAATTATTTTGGTCTCCCTTTGCTTGCACCGATGCCGAAAGGGGAAGCTGCTTTATACTCAGTTCCTGAAAGTTTTGAAGCTTTGTAGAAATGTCAAGCTCGTGTTTGCTTGCGCTTAAAGTTGACGTGCCATAACGACGTCGTTGGCCAAATCCAGAGGTGAGTGTTTCTGCGCCGCTTTTTAAAGTTTGTTTTTTATAAATATTTGGATCTCCACAACTCTTTTGGTTAATGGTAAAAGTGAAAAGGGCATTAAAGGAAAAATACCCGCAAATTGATGAATCACTCCCAAAAATATTTTATTTATTTTTTTTACACTTGCGCAAACATACAGCGTTGCGAGCAAAGTCTCAAGTGTTTTCGCCAGAATGATCACCAAAATTCGTGAGCTAACACTTATTGCGGGTATTATTTTCCTGTCTGTAAAAATGCAAAACTATTCATGTATGTCGATGTATAGTTTATACCTATTTATTCATTGGAATTCCCACATATTCCCTGCAAAACAACAGTACATGTTGAAATGACAAATGGAAGCCGACGAAGTTTCGGGTTTAAGGTTCATGGAGGGCAAAACTATTCTGTTAGGGCTTGGTTTTGGTAACGAATTGTACCCCCTTTCGTCTGATCACCCAGAATGATCAGATCTTTGACATTCCTTACATGACATATCTAGGTGTTTTATCTGTATATTAGTCTTGTTGATGCAAGACGCAGTGCTGGAGTAGAAATTAACTTAGTGAATAATCATTGTGCTTACCAGACCGTACATTTTATTAAAAGTACGGGTTACTATTTCCCCACAATACATTTTCTGTGATAACATGCATAACTACATTTAGCTACATTCACGGTTTGTCTTTAAACCTTTTCACGTGTTGATATGGTATACAAAATCGCATGATACATTAAATCTCATCTATTTCTGCCCTGCCACTAGATGGCAGCAGCGGCAGAAAATGTGTACAGTGAAGCCGAGCTGCCAATAGCTCCACCTGGTGGCAATGAAGAGGTCTTGCAGCCAGTCGGACCAGAGGGAAATATTCAGGGGCAGGTGAGACCACATTGTACATGATGTAACACATGGATTTATTAGAAATATTAACATGACAGGGAAAGAGGCCTTCCTTAATTTTCTATAATATATCTACATATCTACAATTCTACAATTCTATCTACAATTTTCTTTGTCACTTTTCCTCCTTATTTCTATCCTATTCTTGCTACCGTTTTATGGTACACATGTTGGACTCATAGACAGAAAACTGTATGTGAGTTGTGTGAGCTCTGTAGTTCACACTGTTTAAATGCTAAAGAGGGCTACTAAAAATATCTGTGCCTTAACCCAACAGTTGTTTAACATTTGTAATTTTTGCTTGAAATGTATTTTACGTTTCCTGGGTAAAAGTTAATATGTGTTTGAAAACCAACCCAGGGGATCGGCTTAAACCAGCAGCACCGGTCATGCACTAAGTCAATATTTATGTACAGCGTGATATGTCCATCCAGACATACTCCCTGGGTTTTATCTACTTCTGCTAAGCAAATATACTTAACAAAATGAATAGGAAAAGAACATTTGAATAGTGCTTGATGCCGTTCACTACATGCACAGAATCGACACTACGCTGTATCATTTACTGTTTTCTGTCTCTCTCCCCTTTGTCCTGCAAGGTGGACACTGAATGGTGTACTGTACTAAATAAAGAGAATGGATGAACGGGAGTTCATGTGTGCGGGCTGACGTTGTAATCCTGTGTGTTTAACAGTGATGTTGTTCCTCTTGATTGTTTTTATCTTTTCCTCAGGTGGGTTCATAGTGGCTCTGGTTTTTGTGGGGGGTAGCTGGGTTATGGTTTTTCTGTATGGTTTTTTGTTGTTGCCACCTGTCCCCTACTTGTAACCATGTAAAGCTCTTTGTCGAAGCAGATTGTTGAAATAAAGGGCTTTTGAAGGTCAGCCTCTCTGTGCCTCTCAGATGGAGGAGTTCTTGGGCCCCCACCCCGACTACGATGAGGAGGAGGAGGAGAGGAAGTACTACCGCAGGAAGAGGCTGGGCGTGGTGAAGAACGTGGTGGCGGCCAGCCTGGGAGGAATGATCACCTACAGCGTCTACATGGGTACGCACGGTGGGCGAAACCAGCGACCAACGGGCGGCCTGGCGCCCGCCTGTTCAGACTCATTCAGTTCTGTTGCCAGTGCTCTCATACTCCCCCTGCACGATGAGCGAGTCAGCCCCTCTGTTCTTGGCAATGATTAAGGCTTCTGGGAGGTAGATCAGTAAGTCTTTCTTCAACTTTGATGAGTAAGAAATGGGTGAGGTTTCTGATCAGCAAGCAGTACTTCTAAATACACGCTGCCCTCCATATTTATTCAGACCATAATTAAAATGGAACAAAAAACATGATAAAACTTGTATTTTCAAGTGGTGTGTGATTAAGAAAATAAAAATGTTATACTTTAATCTTAAACTGCAATACATACACCTTGCCTGTTATATCATGTTTTTGTCCCTGTTTAATCAGGGGTCAGAATGAATGTGGAGTAGGGCAGTAAAGGAGATCTGGCAGCTTGAATGTGGAGTAGGGCAGTAAAGGAGATCTGGCAGCTTGAATGTGGAGTAGGGCAGTAAAGGAGATCTGGCAGCTTGAATGTGGAGTAGGGCAGTAAAGGAGATCTGGCAGCTCTCTCTCCCCGCTTCTAGGCCTGCTGCAGATGCAGCTGATCCTGCACTACGATGAGACGTACCGGGAGGTGAAGTACGGCAGCCTGGGGCTGGAGGACATCGACAACAAGATGCTGATGGGCATTAACGTCACGCCCATCGTCGGCCTGCTTTACACTCCGGTGCTCATCCGGTAGGGCCCCTCTCTGTCTCAGCTTACTGCGGCTGTCTGTGTCCCCAGGCGGGAGAGAATACTGCACTTCCCCTCCCCTTCTCCTTCTCCCTCTCCTTCTCCTCCACGTCAACTCTGTCCCCCTCTGTGGACCTCCGCCTCCCTCTTTCAGTGCTGTAAACTGTAAAACACCTCTCATGTGACTCACTTTCGCTCCTCTCCTTTCTCTGTTTGTTTCTTTTTCACCCTGTCTTTCTTTTCCCCTCATGTCATGCTCTTACTGTCTGTCACCTGCCGCCCCCCCCCCCCCCGCAGTGTCTAGCCTGTTTCCCCTCACTCTTTCTATCTCAGTCTCTGTTCTGTATCCCTCCTCTCGCTCTCACTGTCAGTCTTTAACCTGTCCCTCTCCTCTCCCTCTCTCACTCTCTCTTTTGCTTTATCCCTCTCTCACTTCCTTGTTTTTCTCTCGCCCTCTTTCAAATTCAAATTCAGATAAGTTTTATTGGCATGACCACACAGATGTACAGTATTGCCAAACCAATTTTCTCACTCTGTTAGCCACACCTGTCTGCCTCTCTCTCACACCATTCCTCCTGTTTCTTTCCCTCTTCTCTCTCTCCCTCCTCTCTCTCTCTCTTTTATGCTGATTTTTCACTTTGTCTTTCAGATTTCTGGGCACCAAGTGGATGATGTTTCTGGCCTCCGGAATCTATGCGCTCTTTGTCTCGACCAATTACTGGGAGCGTTACTACACCCTGGTACCATCGGCCGTTGCCATTGGAGTAGCTATTGTCCCATTGTGGGCGTCACTGGGGAACTACATTACCAGGTGAGGAAGGAGGGAGGGTTTGAGACAGGAGAGGGGAAATGGGTTGAACAGTTCTGGTCAAAAAGGAAAAGTACAGCTCATCACACCCTATTTAATCACACAAAATATTGTGTCCTCTGATTGTAGATTGCAGTTGTACAGCACAGTCAGCACTTAAATTTTAAATCAGTGACAGAATTAGTTATTATTAGTTGTATAAATGTTGAATTTGAAGTTGAATAAGAACTGAAAAATATTTTTAAAAGTTTAAAAATCCCTCTCCCAACGTACAGTATATTCCCCAAAATGAATGATCAGTGAAAAAGTTTTGAATGTATAAGTGTTATGAGTAATGAGGTCTGCACTCTGGCCCTCATTTTGTGGCTGGCAGATCCGGATTGTGCTGCCGGCTCTGTCGTCTCAGCCTCCTCTGTTTGCGGGATCTGCACCTTCTCATGGTCTGGCAGAGTGGAAGCCGTGTCACCTGTCATGTGACTTCAGTGAAGCGCGTGTCCCGTACGTGGGAAATGTGATAGACAGTCTAGATCGGCCTCTATGTCACTGTCTCTCTGTCTCATCTTAGTTCTGTCAAATTCAATTCAGTCAAGTCCAACATGCTTTACTGGCATGAAATATATTTTTTAGATGTTGCAAAAGAATTTTGGAATTGGAACAGAAATACAAATAAGTAAATATATTCCCTTTCCCTCTCTCTCTCTCTTCCCTTTCCTTCTCTCTCTCTCTCTCTCTCTGCATCTCAGAATGGCTCAGCAGTACTATGAGTTTGTTAACTATAAGGCCGAGCATGTGCAGGAGCAGAAGAAGACCCCCAAGGGAGCGTGTCATCGTTACGTCATCATCTTCCAGTCCGTCTTCTATGTTGTATTCCATGTGAGTTCATCCCCTTTACAGTGCTGCCCAAACACAACGTTAATCATTCAGTCGGTCAGCTAGCTGTCTGCTTGATGCTTCTCCTTTCTTTTGATGTGAAACACCACGGTGGTCAATCAGTCATTCATGTGCTTTTGTTAGATAATGTGACAGCATGTAATTGGCTGCCAGTATGTCAGATATTTGGTCTCTTAGATAATCAAAGCGATGTTTCAGCAATCAGTGTAATGTTGTGCACGACTGAGCCAGCCACTCAGTTGCTGTATTGGTTGGTGGTGCGGTCAGTGGGTAAGCCAGCCATCATGTCGTCATTTCAGTCTGTTTAGTTCAATCTGTACATCACATTGCTTGTCAAGTTATTGACCTTCATTTTTCCTTCTGTGTCTCTCAGCTTAGCCTCGTGTTTGCGGAGTTTCCCATGGTCCTCTTCCTCAATGACTATCTCTATGACTACAACCACACCCTCCACAACGTCAAGCAGTGTGGTAAAATGCAGCTTTCCTCATCCTGTTTTTCCATTTAAGAACACTGCGCTTGCTGGCTGTGATTGCAGTGTGCTGCTGTATCCTGCTTGACTGCTGTTTCATCCAGCTCTGAGCCACTGTCAGGGTTTCGGTGACAGTTTCCGGCAACGACCAGCAGGCGTCCTCGTGACAGCCAGTCTGTCCCGGTTGCCTGCTGCTTCCCTTATCCCCCACCAGAGGGACTTTCTTGTGTGTGCATCTTTGTCTGATTGTTCACATCTGTTTGTAATTAGTCTTTGAGTGTTTGGTGTATTTAAACCCCGCCTGTTGTGTTGTTCCCTGCTCAGTCCTGAGCTTGCCTGCATGCTGTGCCTTCCTGTGCCGGTGTTTTGCTTGTTCAGTAAAGCCTGTTTGTCTGTTTGCAGTCCTCCCGTGTGTTTTGAATGATCTCTGCATTTGGGCCCCTTCTGCTCAACCATTACAGCCTCATCTACAGGACAGGTGTTCACACACTCATAGACATGCTAACTGGCGCAGAACACCTCAGAGACAACTCACACTGTTTCTCCTGTAAAGGTGTTGGGGGAGGGGGAGGGGGTAATCAATTTAACCAGATGTACAGGTTAGGCCAATATTTTGGCAGTGGCCTTCTGTTATTTTGTCACCATTAGAGCTCATTTGTATTGGAGGCTGAATGTGATGCAAAAGGAGACACTTGCGTGGGGTTGAGTTTGGGTTTGGGTTTGAGTGTGGGGTTGAGTTTGGGTTTGGGTTTGAGCATGGGTTTGAGTGTGGGGTTGAGTTTGGGTTTTTGGTTTGAGTGTGGGTTTGAGCGTGGGTTTGAGCGTGGGGTTGAGTTTGGGTTTTTGGTTTGAGCGTGGGGTTGAGTTTAGGTTTGGGTTTGAGTTTGAGTCTGCGTGCTCCGGCACGCTCTCTGCCCCAGGTGCGACGAGTCACGGGGTGATCACAGGGCTCAATAAGACGGTGCTGCTGCGGCTTCCTCGCTCCCTTTTCCTCATCAAGGTGGAGAGCGTGCTGATGGGAGCAGCCTTCCTCTCCATGATCATCGTGAGTCTATCTTTCCCTCTCTCTGTCTCTCTCACACTGTCTCTCTCTCTTACTCTCTTGCTTTCTCTGTCTCTGTCTCACTCACTCTTGCTCTCGCTCTCTCTCTCTCTGCCTCTCTATTTAATTCAAATAAATTCCGTTAAAAAGGTACTTTATTGTCAGGACAGACAATTGTTGTGTTGCCAAAGTAACAGGATGAACAACACACCAATTAATCAAATATAACAATATGAATTAAAAGAAAACACATACACATACAAGTTAAACTGATAAACAATAAACAATAATTACCTATACATGGTACCGTCTCTTTCTCCCCGTCCATCTCTTCCCTCTCTCTGTTCCCTACAGTTCCTTGTTCTGTGTGGGGCGGCGTACCGGCCGACGGAGGAGATCGACCTGCGCAGCATCGGCTGGGGCAACATCTTCCAGCTGCCCTTCAAGCACCTGAGGGACTACCGCCTGCGGCTGCTCTGCCCGTTCTTCATCTACAGCGGCTTCGAGATGCTCTTCGCCATCACGGGACTCACGCTGGTCCGTGCCTGCTGAACGTCCCTCACACTCTGCCGTGACGCTGTATCGGCCGCAGCCCCCTTCTCTGGGTTCAGCTCTCGGTCTAAATTTGCACAGTTGGCGTGACAAACGCACACTCGTGTTGCAGAAGAGTGTACAAACCGAATCAGCAGATCAATAACACAGCGCGACGTGAATGCAGTAGTTATGACTAATAATTATGTGTTAATCAAAATGAAATAATCATTAAATGAAATACTGAAGTAGAGAAAACGGAATATAGGAAACATCAACAAAACCTAGTAATTAACAATGGCGGTTCACTGGTATGGCTAACTGCGGCCTCAGTCTTGTAAATAGGAAATGTATAACTAGTATAATATGAAACATGAGTATATGCATACGAATACACGTTGGTAAAGTTGTGCAAGGGAAACATAAAACAATACAAAGATAAATGTGAGAAATGATGTATTGATGAATGTTTTTGAAAAAGCACTTTTCTCTGTTTTCCTCTCTCCCCCCTTGATCTTGCTTGCTCTCTCCCCCCTCTCTCTCCCTCCCTCTTCCTCTCTCTCTCTCTCTCTCTCTCTCTGTCTCTTCCTCCCCCTCCCTCTGTCTCTCTCTCTCTCTCTCTCTCCCCTTCTCCCTCCCTCTCTCTCTCCCTCCCTCTCCCTCCCTCTCTCTCTCCCTCTCTCTCTCCCTCCCTCTCCCCCTCTCTCTCTCTCTCCCTCAGTCCTACGGCGTGTGCTCGCTGGGTCTGAGGAAGCTCTGGGCGCTGGTGATCACGTACGGCCTGTCGGCGTCGGCCTGCTCCACCCTGTCGCTGTCCCTGCTGCGCCTGCCCCGCCCCGTGCCCCTGCTGGCGGGGGCCGCGCTGCACCTGGGCGTCCTGGTGGAGCTGATGTGCTGGTCCCCGCCCCCGCGCCATCCCGAACTGGAGCCCGTGCTGCTGCTGCTTGCTGGCGTGTGGGGAGTGGGCACCGCCCTCAACAAGACCGGCCTGAGCAGTGAGTGGCTGTCTGTGGGGCCGAGGGACAGGTGCTATAAGCAGTGAGCAAGGGGGTTATGGGTCAAAGTGACGTGTGTTATAAGCAGTGAGTGGCAGTTAATGGGTCAAAGGGACGTGAGTCATAAGCAGTGAGTGGGGTGTAAGGGACATTTTTTAAAAAGCAGTGAGTAAGAGGTTTGTGGGTCTGAGGGACATATGTTACAGTATATGCAGTGAGTGGGGAGTAAGGGATGTTTTTAGAAGTAGTGAGTAACAGGTTTAAGGGATGTGTGTTATAAACAATGGGTAAGGGGGTAAGGGACGGGTGTTATAAGCAGTGAGTTGTGGGTTTATGGGTGTAAGGGACATGTGTTATAAGCAATGAGTTGTGGGTTTATGGGTGTAAGGGACATGTGTTATAGGCAGTGAGTTGTGGGTTTATGGGTGTAAGGGACATGTGTTATAAGCAGTGAGTTGTGGGTTTATGGGTGTAAGGGACATGTGTTATAGGCAGTGAGTTGTGGGTTTATGGGTGTAAGGGACATGTGTTATAGGCAGTGAGTAGGGTGTAAGGGACATGTGTTATAGGCAGTGAGTTGTGGGTTTATGGGTGTAAGGGACATGTGTTATAAGCAGTGAGTTGTGGGTTTATGGGTGTAAGGGACATGTGTTATAGGCAGTGAGTAGGGTGTAAGGGACATGTGTTATAGGCAGTGAGTTGTGGGTTTATGGGTGTAAGGGACATGTGTTATAAGCAGTGAGTTGTGGGTTTATGGGTGTAAGGGACATGTGTTATAGGCAGTGAGTAGGGTGTAAGGGACATGCTTCGTGAGCACCTCCCTCCTTCCTCCCCCTCTCAGCTCTGTTAGGCATGCTGTATGAAGACAAGGAGAGGCTGGACTTTGTCTACACAATATACCACTGGTGGCAGGCCATCGCGATCTTCATTGTCTATCTGTGGTCTGGGCTTCCCATGAGGGTAAATATTGCCTCTCTGTCTCCTTGTTACTACACAGTACTGGTCAGAGGCAGAGCCATTTACAGTGAGAAATTACCAAACTCTGTCAATCTTTACTGAACTTTCTCTTTTTCTTTTCTCTCTGTCACTCTTTTCACCTCTCCCTCTCCCTCCTTCTCCCTCTCCCTTTCTCTCTTTCTGCCTGCTCATCCTCCTCAGGCCAAGATCGCCATCCTATTGGTTACCTTAGTGGTAGCATCCTTGTGCTATTGGCTGATGGAGCGTCGACTGGCAAAGAGGGTGCCCTATCGACTGCCTCGGATCCCCCGCCCCAGACACAAGGTTCTGAAGCCAATCAGTGCGACCAGTGAACATCTGTTTCGCTGTAGTTGTGAGCTAGTGTGAATTTGTGGTTGAGGGACTGGGCTTGCAGGTTCATTTCCAAGGTTAGGCAGTGCTGTTACACCCGAAGCAAGGTAATTTCTCAATTGCTTCAGTGAATGTAGCAATTGTACAAGCTGTATAAAATGGAAAATGTGTATAACTGTGAGCTATATAAGTCACTCGGATAGGGCAGTCTAATTAGCAAATAAGTAATAAAATGCACCGCTTAAGACATAGTGAAAGCTGGCAAGCTCAATGCACAAGTGTCGTAATCGAAGAATACACATCTAATGGTGTGTCCTGGTTCTCATTTTTTTCTCAGGTTAAAGGTTACCGCTACCTCGAGGAGGATGATTCGGATGAGTCCGATTCTGAAAAGAGCGAGGGGGAGAATCCGGGAAGTGAGGACGAGGGCGGCAGAGACGGGGATTCCCAGGGCTCCGGCGCGGGGACGGCAGGGGGGCGGGGCGGGGTGAGGGGGCGGAGGAGGAGGCGGGACGACGCTTACGAGCAGGCGGGCGGGGTGGAGGAGTACGTACAGCCTGTGGAGTGAAGGTGGGAGTTTTGAAGAGGGGAGAAGGAGGGAGGAGAAAGGCGAGAATAACAAGACAACAGGTTCTGCGTTCAAAACTGCTCCCTCGCTCTCCACCTCCCCCCGGTACTGCTGATCTCAGATCAGTACTCGGCGCGCCTTGCACAGTGCAAACCTGTGGAGCACTGATCAGAGGTCAGCGTTACTGAAGGGAGCGGGAGGTGAGGGTGTGGAGTGAGCGAGAGAAAAAACATGGTGAATTGAGAGAGGTGGAAAAGGGAAGGTGGAGAGAGTAGTGTTGCTAAAAATTGTAAGAACAGAGAAGTGTAAGCAGAAACTCAAAACTAGCATGAAGAACAGGAAGCAACAATCACATGCTCAGATGGTCACAAATGTTCTCTTGTTGTAGAAATGTCCACAAAGTAGATTTTTTTTCCTCACTATAATTAAACCTGCAAATCATTTTAATTTTGATGCTGTATGAAAAAAAACATGCTGGGTGTTATGTTTACTTCTTATGCTTTCTGTCTGTGAAAGCCATCTATATTTTCTGATAATATATTTTTTATTTCTCAGAATGTAATGACCCATTTAATTTTATGAATGCTCTGAAATTGACTTTGTGGAAGTAGTGTTTTAACAGTTATTTTCGTAGATAAATGCTTTGTGTTTGTGTTTGTTTAAATAAATGCTGTGCTTTACACTAGAAATGTATTTTATGTATTTTGTTTTTTGTCACACACAACAGTATGCTTTACATTGCATCCAATGATTGAAGCTGCAAATATATCAATTGGACTTGTATCTTTAGTTCAAAAACTCATTTGAACTAAAGAAGGCAGTTAACTTAGTCAGTATCAGATATTACTTAGAATTTAATATATGGGCAAACCATCTTTGTGTAGATCTCATTCAACCAAATTCTGTGTTCTTAAGGTATTGTCATATTTATATTTTTTAATTTACAAGGGCCTCTATACCATGTGAATGATAACCATTTCTACAAGAGGTCATTTGATAGGTGTCTTTTTAAAGGTGATGTACTAGTTTTCACACAGGAAACTGAAGCTCTGAAAGGGACAGAACTAAAAGGAAAATGACATCCACATAATGGCCGTAGGGGTCACATTCCGAAAATTCTGAAAATTCTTAGAAAATCTGTCCATTCGATCCTCACAAGTTTTTTTAAAAATATTTTTTGCCAGATTTCATGCAACTAGGGGGAAACTAGAAAAACCCTTGTGTATTTTCCTTTTACCCATGTAAACCAATAACTGAGTCTCGCATAATTAAACTGAATGTCAAAGGAATATTGATTGGTGACAAAAGTTATAATCATTATGGTAAGGAAAACAAGAATGTAATTCAATAAAGGCAATAAGATCATGAGAACTGGCTCTTCAGCTGAGGTTGAAATGATATTACTGACAACAAATCAACTCATTCACTCTCACACTCATGAAGTCTCACACACACACACACACACACGCTCTCACACACAGCCGCTCTAATAATGGCACAGTTTTAGTGAGTTTTAACACAGATTTATTAGTCGTTGTGTGCAGTTCTTTCTTCTTACACAACAAATCCAAGCTGTACTGTGTTGCAATGGGGCCATGACCAGGTAGCATTAGTCTAACGGGGGGATGGCCAGCAGTGAGGCGTACAGTCTCCACATTCTCCTGTCGTCCGTGGCAACACGTTTACGCAGACCTGCTTCCTGTCTCAGTGAGACGCCGTGTGTCAGGGTGGTGACCGTTCCCGCTCTGCAGTACGCTGATGGAGACTGCTGACTAATACTTCTGGGCTGGACCAGATGGCTGGGCCAAGGTAGTACAGCGTGCTGTTGTGTGTGTGTGTGGATGTGTGTGTGGTGTGTACATGTACATGCATATGTCTTATAATCCGAATGAAAGCCACTTGTATGTGTGTGTGTGTGTGTGTGCGTCAGTCTACAGTGTAGATCGAGTCTTCAGTGCGCAACAATGTCAGTCACAGTCCGTCTGTCCCTTCCCCCCTCCCCCCTCTCCCCCCCCCCCCGCCCTGCAATTCCTCTGCGAGTCTCAGTGCTCCACAGTGCGCCAGTCTCGGTAAAATCAGTCTCGGTGTCATCCGTGAGCGTCGGTCAGCCCACCGGCCCCGTCGCGTCTGAGGCTCCGCGGGGTCCATGCGTCGGTGCGTCAGTGTGTCAGTGTCGGCGAAGCGTCGGTAGGTGCGGTGGGCGTCGGCTGGCCCGGCGTCAGTAGTGCCGGTATGGGGGTGGGCTCCCTCTCAGTGCTGGATCCTGCGGATGGACTGGATCTGGGGGGTCTGGCAGTGGGACCCCCAGTTTCTCCAGTGCTGGTAGTCCCCGCTGTGTCTCTCACACTCCATGATGTACTGCTGACCCCTGTATCCGGGGTACTCGTAGCACACAAACCTGCAGGGCCAGAGTGATGTAGAGAGAGGGAATGAGAGAGGAGCTAAGAGTACTCTTCAGCCTAATTCTTGGGTGTTAGGTCATTTGAGCATGCTCTGACCCTAACTCTAACCCTAACCCATGCCCTAACCCTAACCCTAACCCTAATCCTAACTCCAAGTGGCACCAAGCAATGAAATATCAGTGTGTAGTGTAGCAATGAAGCTGCCAAAAAGTGCTGAATAAGAGAGTAAGAAGTTTAATGATAAGTTCAGCCTGGACTCATCATTTAGCCAGTAGTCTACAACAAAGCACAAATGATCCCAGTGCTAGTGGGCTAGTGAGTGTATATCTTCTTTAATGTACATAGGCTGGATTTACCTTCTGTAATCAACTTCATTAGCCTCTTATAAAAATTTTAAATCATAGATTAATAAATGATAGTTTATATTATTACATTAATATAAACTAATTTTTTTCACACTCATTCCTTTTTGCTGTTTATCCCAGTATTTGCCCTTTTTATTGCTGTGGTACAATGCCTAGATCTTGACAGACTTGGGTCAGTGCCATCAATAACTCTGTTTCTATTCAATTCAATTCAATTCAATTTTATTTGTATAGCGCTTTTTACAGCACAAGTTGTCACAAAGCAGCTTTACATCGATCCCAGGCCTGAGACCCCCTGAGAGCAAGCCTAAGGCAATGGTGGCAAGGGAAACTCCCCAATTAACAGGAAGAAACCTTGAGCAGAACCCAGCTCAGAGAGGGAGCCCATCTGCTTCTGGCCGGCACTGGGCAGATAGAATTAGAGAGAGTCTTAAAGTTGTACAATGTACTTTAAGAAATTTGAGTTAGATAGACAGCAGTAATTAACGTCTCAAAAGTCTCAAAAAAGTCTCAAAAGTGACTTTTAGCCATGATCATTTCATTTTTAACAGGGGCTTTCTGGCTTAAACCTTTCCATAAGCATGTATTTATCTACTGTGGAGACTGCTTTCAGAGTCCCACAGTTCTACAAAGTGTACGCTGTTGCTTAGACTCTCATCTTACTAAAACTGGCTCACCTAAAATTAAAAGCCCCAGAGCTGGAGGAAGTGGCTTTGACCTGCTATTATAATATGTATATACAGTACTATATAAATATATGTGTCTATGCTGGGGTCAGTTGACTCCAGTGATCTTTGTATGAGAGGCTGTGTTTGCACTGCTTACATTGCCTAAAATGAGAATCAAACATAATTTTAGTTGGAATTCAGTTAGTAAAACGTATTGCATGTTATGGGAGACACACGGCATGCAAAAAAGTGCCAAAAACCAGGATTTTGATTGGTCTGACTGTGTTGAGTGTTGTGACTGTCTGAGTGTTGATATGAAGCATGTCGATTTTTTGTCAAAGGCTATGGATTTTGAAGTTTGTTTTTTTTTTCCACTTTCATCTCATTGTCATGCACTTCATATCTTGTCACAGGTCTGTCCCATGGCACATAAACAGGGCCAATTTTGCCACTGTGTTTTGCGCCCTTGTACAGACTGACCTGGCATACAGCTCTTTCACACTGCATATTCTATAATTGCACGGCTGGGCTCCACTGCAGTGGCTGAGCTATTAAACTGCTCCAGCACCTGGGTGCTGACCTCATGCTACTCGACCCCTCCTGGAGAGGTTTTGTGAAAGCGAGGGTCAGCTTGGGCATGCGTGCATTGGTGTGCATGCGGTGGTGTGCATACAGTGCGCCGTGGTATGCATGCAGCGTGCAGTGGTATGCATGTGGTGGCGTGCATGCAATTCACTGCGGTGTGCGTGCAGTGTGTAGTGGCATGCAGTGGCGGCGGCGGCCTGCGGGGGTCACTCACGCGCCGCACTGCACGTGCATGGAGCCAACTTCATTGTTGAACCAGCCCATGGCCTGCAGGGAGGGGTAGTCATCACACAGCTCCGCACAGCGACCCATGAAGTTCTCGTTCTCATAGATCATCATACGACTGCTCTGATGAGACTGCGAAATGAGAGAGAGAGAGAGAGAGAGGTCATGTTTTTAGCCTTTTCTTTTGTGTTGTGTTTTAACAGTTGGTAGAAGTTAAACATCATATCTCTGCTGTTTTGAGTGAATGCATTCTGTGTTTGACCGTTTGTTTCGTTTTGGCAACACAAATGTATATCTCCTGTGCAATTAAGTCTCACTTAAGTAAACCAAATTGAATTGGGCGGGGGGCACACCATGAGGCAGTAGTAGATGAGACGGACACAGAAACACACACACAAAGTGCATGCATATGTATATATCACGGAGGACACACACAATCACTCACAGCGCAGTAGATAGGTCGGAATGACATCATTCTCTCCACGTGGTAAGACAGGTTTCCACTGTAGGCGTCCCAGTGGGGGTACTCTCCCCTCTCCAGCACAAACTGCTGCCCCTGGAAGTCATGGTGCTCAAAGCCCACCCAGCTGGGGAGCGAGAGAGAGAAAGAGAGAGAGAGACAGAGAGAGGATTAGTACAGGGACTGCTTGGATGTTACACGTTTACAGGTTTTTTTTTCTGTTGTACTAGAAATATGTTATTTTGAAGCTGCATTCTCATGTTAAGTAAACAGTGACTGTAAGATTGTGAGACTTGCCTGAATAGCAAAAAAGCCACAAACCCCCTAATTACCACAAAGCATCTACATTTTATTAGAAAATTGTGTATCCAAGGAATAACCGCAGATCTCACTGTATCTGCACACTTGAAAATGGTCGTTTCTCACTGTTAAAAATGAACGACGCTACAGGATCTTAAAACATCTGTCTCAGAGGAGCTGGTAGGATATTCATTTATTGTTAGGCTTGATGATGGATGCAGCAACCAACTGGGCAATGCAGATAAAAACAATAGAGCAAAAGTGATGATCAAAGTCCCCAACAGGCCACAGAGACACAACTCTGAACCCAGGACACGTGACCAAAAGTTTTAACAAATCAAATTTTCACTGTGAGAAAGGTGTTCACAACCTGCCATATACCATGACTGACTGAACCGTGCACCAAGACAAAGAGGGTTAGCATTGCACGCATACAGAGACTGACTATGGTCTGCACAGTGCATTAATGCAGGGTTAACAGTCATAGATGAAGTGAGTGTCTCACACAGACTTTGACCTATGCAGTCCCCTGCGCACACACACACACACACACACACACACAACTCACGCTCCACTCTCCACCCTGACGGAGCGGATGTTGTCGAAACCGCAGTCCTGGATGTTGCAGCACTCGTTGGTGAACTCCTGACACTTGCCCTGGAAGTGCTCCTGCTCAAACACCGTCATCTGCAGGACAGAGGGAGTGAGAGAGAGAGGGAGGGAAGGTGGGAGGGAAGGAGGGAGGGTGGGGGGGGGGTGACTGACTCAACACCGTGTCTCTGTCGTCTGCATTCACACGCAGTGAGTGATGCTGTCAATGTATGACATTAAATCAATCACTGTGCCTGTATTAAATAATAGCGAGCAGTCATCACTTCACATGCACACAGATCCTAATATCTGAGGGCAAAACTAAAGATGCCACTGCTGAAATACGCTGTCACTCGAAGAAGGAACTACACGACAGCGTTCGGAGTTTGAGCCTGTGCTTGAGGTTACCTTGAAGAAAGGAGCCATGCCCATTCCTGAAGTCATCATGGGCTGCATCATGGGGGACCGAAAAGTTCTCTGCATCCTTCTACCAGGGGGAGTGGAGATGAGCAAGGTGGGAGGGGTGTGAGAGAGGTAGAGGGGAGGGGAGCGTGAGTGTGGGAGCACAGACAGTGAGGGTAACATTACCACGTTGCCCGTTGTCATTTTTCAGACGCTCTCATCCAGAGTGACTTACAAAGTAAGAGTAAAACAGAGCATCTGATAAAGTCACGCATCTTTCCGAGCGACTGCTGACCAGATTCAAACACCACACGGAATCGTTACCGTTACTATCACCGTTATACACGCTGCGGTGAAAAACTGAATGTACATAAAACACAGCCACAGCTGGGGAGTAAGTACATGGGGAGGTAGAAAAGTCACTGTCACAAAACTGTGAGGCAGAGTCATTCTGTCACAGCCTCTAACAGGTGGCCTACAAACTGACCTCCAAGTCCACTGTGTAAAAACATCAATGGATACAATGAGGGATGCTGATATCTGTCACTTTCAGACTGGTGTCTTACAGAAAAAGACGTGAATCTTACTGTCTTCACTGTGAATTTACATGCCAACGTTCTTGCAAGGTTACTAACAATGATCAATCTCTTAATTCCCAAAATGAAGCAAGTTATGAGAATGCAATTCTAGGCGCTGTTAAACAAACAACTGCATGTAAATTAGTGACTAAAACACGTAACATCCATACAAACTCGGCAATGTCTTAACAATTGCACAAGCACTAACCATGCGCAACAAAAGACCAAGTAAGCCCTTAGACCAATACGAATACATGCATATGCACACACATCATTGTACATACAGTGTAAGAGACATATTTATAAACAACTGTGTTTTGCTCAGCCACGTTGTCTGCGTATACACTTTTAAATAACTTTCCACCTTTTAACTAATGTGGCATTACGAAATGTATTACAAAAGATTGATTGAAACAATCAATTGTAGCCATTTGATTACTTTGTTATTCACGTTATATGGAGCTGGAACCTTACCTAGCTTGTCACTTTCGTGTTGAGCTGGAGTGGCACGTGTCTTTTCCACTAGCCCTCCCGTCTCGCGTGGAGTTTTGTGAGAATCTGGCGCTGCAGTTTTATACCGGGGGCCGCACTGTGCGCGTGCGTGCAGGCCCGGGACACTGCGCGGGGGCGCGCGCGCGCGTGCGTGGAACATTACTGACATATCCCTTTCTTTTCTTCTCTTTTCTTTCGCGTTTTTCTACGTAATCGTTCGGTGAGCCAACTCAGCAGATAGCATAGTATGGACTCGCAGAAGTTATAAGCCCTTTCAACGCTCTCCGGCCAGAGACAGAGAGCTTACACGTTTTGTGTGAATGGGAGCAGCACAATAGGATAAGTCCGGTATATTCGTATAGGTCAGCACTGTCCATCGTATAGCTCACAAAGGCCAGGCTATAGGTGGGTAATTTAGGGATTAACCGTTTGCAGTTCAGACAAAGTTGTTTGCAGTGATTGAAAAAACAAACCAAGAGAGAGGGAGAGAGAGCTAAAAAAAGATAACTCACAGACACATTTTTCTATAATGTCATTATTTTATTATGAGGTAATGTCAACAATGTAATTTGGCATCTGTTTGTGATCTGTTTTTGTTCTTCGTGGAGTCATCCAAACACAAAATCCCCGGCCTCATCTTGCATACAGCACCACACAACCTTTCATCTTCGCCGTTGCGATGGTCCAGAAATCGAAGGTTGAAACGCAAACTCTGAACTGCTAGTTCACGCAGCCGTATGTTGTAAAGATGTTCCATCACAATGGGGTTTTGTTTTGGTTGCTGCATGTGAAAACACATCCGAGTTCCCGGTCTGTTAAAGCTGTGAGGATTTGCCGCAGGACCACAGTTTTGAGGGGTTATTATTAGTGTGTGGGGGAGGGGGGATGTACCTGACAAAGTGATGAGCTAGGTCAGCTGATGACAGTCAGATTGACGAAGAAAGCAAAACAAGAGACGTTTACTACGTCAGAGAAGAGATAGGCTCTGCTTTAAGCGCACCAACCAAATTCCTGAAGAGGATTTTTATAAATTACTGTTTCAAACAGCTAACCCACCGCTCAACACTGTGTATGTCTATGTTTGTGCAGCGGTATTGAATATTTCTTGGTGATTGAGACAGTTAACCACAAGACTCAATCTGTGTCTTTTAAAACATTCAGAGGCAATCAAAAGTGGTGCTACAATCTAGTGCTCTTAGATTACATTTGTCAATTTATGATATACAGTCTTGTGCCATTGTAGCTCCCTGGCCCTCATGAAGAATACCATGTCCTGCACCGAGTAGTTATCACCCCGTCCCTTAATACTTACTTTATTAAATGTATGCATTATAAAAAAATAATTAAATGTAAATCTGTAATGATGGTTGTCAACAGCAGGGAGATAATGCTACAGAATTACCTGTTAAAATGTTAATTGTGAAAAGTTTCCATAAACTGAGATCAATGAGTGCAAACTGGATTTATTAGACCTAAATAAGATGAAGCCACAAGATTTCATGTCTGTTTATCCTGGTGATAAACAAGAGGTGGATAGAAAATCTCACTTCATCCACTACTTGAGAGCAGTCCCTCATCAATTTATTGAACAGAGCATTTCATGGATGATATTTAATGTTTTATAGCTCCTAAACTCATGACTGTTTTCACATGATTTTTTTCTGGTACCTTTATTGAGTACTGACACAGTGAGAGAGTTAATGTGATCAGGTATCTAGGGCTACAGTTTCAAGAACAGGTGTTGCTCTCAAGATTCCAGCCATGAACACAGTCCACACAGTGAATTACAGCAATGAAATGTTCATCAAACAAATTCTCAAGAAGAGGCACTACATGCACTCCCAATGTTTAGCAACAGGAACAAACTGAGATATATAATGAACAGAGAAGGGATGAGAGACAACTGAGGTACTGTTTTATTTTTGTTACAAGTCATTGCATTTGACAGAGTTCTCTCTCTCGTCTTACATTATTACGGTGTGTCTAAATTTTGCCCATACTGAGTATAGCTCTTCATAGTTCTTCATACACTTCCACATCATATATTCTCCAAAGTGTTTAATACAGCAAGATTATCACGGGAGAAGTTTAACTCCAGTGCCTCTACTGCTCCTACACACAGTACCACAACCACACTCGGGTACACAAAAGAAGCATAAAGACAGAAATCACCTAGAGCTATTTGTCCTTGCTTCTATGCCTATTACATTTATCCCGCGTACGCTCTGCGTTTTACAATGCCACACGTTCAAGACATGTCGTCCGTCTACTTTTATACTAAACATGTGGAGTATCAGCTGGCTGGTAATGATGTTTTTTTTTTCCTATTGGACCCTGTTATGACCCCCTCACACACACACACACTCTCTCTCTCTCTCTGGCATTGATGATGGGGGGATTTCCATTCTTTGGCTCCTGTGTGGTCAGCAGGTTTGTTTCTCTCCCGCTAATCCCCGCGTGGAGTGCGCCAGGGTATAAAAGGACAGGATGCGAAGTGAGCAGTGCACACTCACAGAGAGACAGAGCAATCACTCCTACACACAGAGAGGTAAGAGAAGACGAGGAGGAGGAGGAGGAGGAGGCAAAGGACAGCGAAAAAAGCGCAGCAAAGTACCAAACAATAGCCGATAGTTTTATGTGGGCGAGTGACTGAGAAAGGAGGCACACAGGCAACGCAACTGGAGTGAATTCGACTTAAAATTCTTCTGCAGCACACTCACCGTGTGCTGAGAGAAATCGGTGACGCATTCGGTCATCGCCGATTTAACAATCAACACTTACCAGTGATTGACGCATGATGTCTATTCCAAAAGACAGTGCCAAAAAAACATCAGCGTGCAAATATACTCAAGAGCGCGTCACGCCGCGACGCACCTAGATATAGTGTAGTGGTCTTTACTCATACGCTCATGTGAGGGCATGCTCCCGTGCCGCCTGTGTGCGCTGTCACATAAGTGATGGACCTCAGTGTTCTGTTTTCTCACAAACCCTTCTTCCCTTTCCTTTCAACCCTCCATCTCCTCTCACCCCCTGCCATGTCCTACCCTCCTCATCCTCCCCCTTCTCTTCCTCCTCTCTACCTAAGCCCCTCTTTCCCTCTTTCTCTTTCACCAGCAATGCTACAAAACCCCAGCCTGTGTCTGTGTTTCCTTCTGGCACCGCAGTACCTGCTCATCTGTCACTTCTCTCTTTTTTTTCTCCTCCCAGTCATCATGTCTTCCAGTGGAGAAAAGTCCTCTAAGGCCCCTTCCCAGACCGATGGGAAGACCACTCAGAAGAAGTCTGAGATGGGCATGATGGCTTACAAGGTAAAACACGCCGGTTCGATCCTGTAGGAAAGACAGAAACAACAGCGTCACCTGGGAAGTTGGAATATAGACTTAACGGCCATCTGTGCCATACACAGCATGTTCAATATGTATATGACAACGTATGCATGCTTTAGAATGTTTACTGCTTTTGGAACAAAACGGTATGGGTGAGAATTTGGTTTGGGATAGCTGAACCTAGAATCGGTCTGTAGGGGGGTCCTATCTCCACAGATCTGCTAAAGATGAGTTTATAATCTTGTAATAAGAATAGGCTTATTTGTCCAGAATGCAGGAGGTCGGGCTCTCTGCTAATTACAGTTGCCAAAATACATCACAGCAGCAATAAACTTAAATTTTCCTTGAACATTTCTCATCCATCCACTGGCCAGACTTTACAATGATTCTCTGTATTGGTTTGCAGAGGATGAATACAAAATGACATGGTTACTGGCTCCTGAAAACTATTGCTATAAAGCGATACAGAGCACTTTGAGGTGCTGTAGAACTGATTTCTGATGCCTGTGTTGCAAAGATTGTAATTTTGGATCAAGTTACCCAACATCAAGTTGGCAAAAATATATTTCTGTGGATTAAGCTGTGTATATGTAAAACATACGGATCAATTATTCAACAACTGCAAAACACCTTTAATTTCAGTGGCAGAGAAAACAGGATTTTGCACCATGCAGTTTGTAAAACAAAAAAACGACAAACCTAGTCAGCGGCTGATATATTTTACCAAACACCACATGGCTGTCAAGAGACAAGCAGGGGAGTGATCGCTGACTTTGAGATACAACTTATGGCACCCCAAAGTGTGACAACCGTGCAGCCTGCACACGTAGGGTGCTGCTCTGTATGACACTGCCTCCCTCTCCGTCTCCAGATGTGCGTGTTCGACCAGGAGAACTTCCAGGGCAGGTGTATAGAGATCAGCGCGGAGTGCATGAACGTGTGTGACATGGGCATGGACAAGGTGCGCTCTCTGCGTGTGGACTGCGGCCCGTGAGTCTCTCCTCCGCCTCGCACCCTCACACCCTCGCACCCTCGCACCCTCGCACCCTCGCACCCTCACACCCTCACACGCTCACACCCAAACCTCCTGTCACACCGCGGAACACCTCCACTCCAGCCACACCCTGTCCTTTCAGTGTAACGGACATACACATACAATATACAAAAGCCTTTCTCTGTCACTATCAAATACGTACAGGACTTTGATCTGATTTACTTTGTAGTCAAGTCGTCAAAACTTGACATGCCGTGATTTTAACTGTGAATATCTTCGCAAATTTTCCCATTTAATGATTATTTTTAGCATTTATTTCTCTGGCAGGAGGATGTGCTTCACATTTAGTCACTTTTAATTAGAAAATTCAGTACATATTGCAAATAAAATAAGTGTAGAGCAATTTGTTGCAGACAACTACTGTACCTATGAGGCTAATCTAAGAGCAAAAACTCCAATGTAAATCACAGTAGAGGGGTCAATGTGTGGATCAGTTTGATAGACTTTGATGGTGGTGGAGTCCTGGTGATGATAAGTAGTCAGTGCCTGTGGAAATCCACCTTGATCTCTCAGTGCAGTGTTATTTTGTACTATAGGGACTCTTGGCATCTTGGCAATGCTGGTTCAGTGTAGGTTAATGTCTCCTCTCTCTCAATCTCTCTCTCTCTGTGCCCTAGTTTTGTGGGTTTTGAGCAGATGAACTTCTGTGGTGAGATGTACATCCTGGAGAAGGGAGAGTACCCCCGCTGGGACTCCTGGAGCAACTGCAACAGGAACGACTACCTCTTGTCCTTCAGGCCCGTCAGAATGGTACTGCCTCCTCAGTCTTTCCATCCCTCACCAGACGGCTGTACACCATCATCTTTACTTTCACCCAATCGTGTTGTTGTCTCTGCCTCCTGCTCACCCTGCTTCTGCCTCTCCTCTGCCTCTCCCCAGGACCCCGAGAAGCACAAGATCTGCCTGTATGAGGTTGGAGAGTTCAAGGGCCGTAAGATGGAGATCATGGACGACGACGTGCCCAGCCTGTTCTCCTACGGCTTCACCGACAGAGTGGGCAGCATTATCGTGAGCTGCGGAACGTGAGTATCGCCATGGCAGCACAACGCAATAGGACAGACAGTACTCCTCAGGGTGGAAAGAAGCTCTCAAACACCCGCGCACATGCGCACTGACGAACTGAAATATTACAGGCTACTATGAGCACAGACCAGTCCCTGATGACTTGTGTGAAAATTGCGAAGATGGATAAATGTAATTAATATGTCCTCTTCCAATATCCCAACGAGCTTTATGTCCTGCAATTTAAAAAAGAAAACTCTCACTGCTTATTTTTACGTTAAAAAAGACTGTTCATACCCTGCCTACTATTTTCAATTTTTGGATATTTAAATATCAAATTATGCATTTCGGATGTATGCTTGAATACACACTGGACTGTCTGTATGTGCGCTGTGGCTTGCTCCTCTTCTGTATGAACCACCAACTTACCCTCCTCTCTCCAGGTGGGTGGGGTACCAGTATACCGGTTACCGTGGCAGCCAGTACCTGCTGGAGAAGGGCGAGTACAGGCACTTCAACGAGTATGGCGCTCGCCACCCCATGATCCAGTCCATGAGGCGCATCCGTGACATGCAGTGGCACCCACACGGCTGCTACACCATGGCCACCAAGTGAGAGATAAAGAAGGCTAGGAAGAGAGAGAGGGAGGGAGAGGGAGAGGGAAGGAGCAAGAGGGAGAGGAGGAGAGTTGTCTGAGACTATGTAACACCTGGGTGGGAGCGCACCCACCCGATTAAGGCAGAGGGGAACGTGGAGGCTGGTAGGACGAAGCTCGCTGCTCTGTTTCGGGGCTGAGGGTTTTGGCAACAACAGGAAAGCCCAGCGCTGAACCTCTGTCATTGATCAAACGACTGCGTCGATGTCAAACAGTCTCACTTCGCACACGCCTTGTGGGGGGTCTGCATCTCTCTGTGAAGACGGGAACATCTTTAGAGATTTTAACAGGGATATTAATAAGTGACTCAGGTACATCTATGTAGAAACATCACTGAGATCACAGATCATCCCTCGATCCCTCTTTCTCTCTCTAAACTCTACTCTTTCTTCTCCTACATTCCCTATCTTCGCTTTTTTTTCTCTCCGTTCTTTTTTTCCGTTAACGATAGTTATCCCTGCTCTCAAATGCAGGAACAGTAAAAAAGAACGGGAGAAATACCTAGTTGTTTCACTGATGACTCTCAGGTCAGGATCTGGTGTAGTCTGATGTACCTCCACTTCCTCCTGTTAAACCCTGTATAAATCACTTCATTCAGGCTGTACAGATTCCTGGCCACTTTTCAATAAAATGAAACATTGACCTAATGTTCTGTGTCTGGAGAGTTGTTTGAATATTTCAACTGCCAATATTTAAATATCTGGCTTCACAAGCAATGGTTTTCCTCTTTAAATCTTACTAGTTCATTATCTCACAAAACAACAATGACACGAGGGAGGGAATCTTAAATTCACCTCAAAAATCTCTGTCATTAGTAGTTCAACTTCCTCTTCAAAACCTTGTTGCCTTCATTCCAGGAATTGGCAACAGAACAGAATAAATGTAGTTTTTACTCCGGAACATCAAATTTAAGCAGCCAAAGGGTGGCAGATGAAGAGGTGACAAATATTGTCCTCTCCCCTGTGAAAATCAATGCAAGATATATCTGGGAGATGCACTGATTGGTGACTGAGAACAAATGGGTCATGAGCCCTTTACAAATCAAAATGTGATGCGTGCGTACATTAATTAACATGTCATACCTTGTTTTTGTGCCAAGATTAAAGAGTAATTCCAACTGCATTCTAATTTGTATCACATAATCCCATCAGCCAAATCATATCGAGATCAACAAATAAGTAAAAAATAACAGTGTACAGATTGATCTAATTTTTTTAACCGTCTATGGTCCTACAAGCTCTACGGTTAAATACATAGAACAGCTGATATAACAAGGCGGGCAATATTAGCAAATGTAGAGGAACCGTATGATGGCCATTGGGTTGTGTTCAGATGGAACACAACGTAAAGGTATAACTAGTTTGTAGGGGGGAATTAATTCTTTGCAACACCACAGCTCAGCAGCATCACAACTATAAAAACATGGACAACTAGTTACATTAAACACCGCCGCTTATAATGCGATTTCAGTGAACATTTTTTCCCCCCACTCAGATGGATATTTTTTATCATGGGTACGATTGTTATAGGCAACGTTCTTAAACAGATTTCTAGCTAGCTATATAGGGTACCTGCAAGCAGCTGATCAGCAATCTAGTTGAGCTCACTACAGTAGTCGTAACAAAGTAAGTTTGCGAATACCACCTAACTTTTGCTACACGGATATTTTGTTAGAGTCACCCAAGGAAGTCTGTGAATCGTAAGTCAGACTGACCTGCTGTCTACTTGTCCACGACCCCCAGTTAGTTTCCTGGTAAGACAATTTCACTAAACGTTTAAGGGCGTGTTCATTCGGAATGAAGGTGGCTAGCAAGCACTGTGTCCCGTGTCGCTTTCGTTCAGGCTGGCGTGAGAGTGAACTTTACACCTCTAACTAATTTGACTACATTTCTTTAGTTAGCACTAGCTAGCTAATGACTAGAAAGCAAGCCACCTCGTGCTGTTTATGGAGTTAATTACTCTGTTGGCGTCCATTGAACGCATTTCACTAACAAAGAATATATAGCTAAGATATTGACGTATTTGGCGATAAAACTTTCTTTTTTGCTGCAATCTTAGCTAGTATAGGACGCGGAATTATAGCACGGGTTGCTAACTAGTTTGGTAGTCAACTGAAATACATCAAACGACACATGCAATTCCTTTGTGAAACTGCGCAAAACAAATCTTAAGATACCTAACGCACACTAAATTACAGCTCTCTTTGAAAGGGCGTTAATGGCTGTACTGAACAGAACTGAAACAAACGAGAGACAAATTCCGTCCCATTAAAGTGACCTAACACATCTGACACCAAATATGGATGTCCCGCTTTCCACACGCATGTCCAGTGAGTTCACAGAAACGTCATTTAAATTAATTAAAAAAGAGAGTGAAGAATCCACTGAAGCTATAAAGTCTGGTCCAGGTGTCCACATGATTATTAAAGAGGAAGACACAGAGAAGGCCGTCACACAAGCAACGCATTATGAACCTGTTAAAGAGGAGAGTGAAGGGTTTCCTCCTCTTGAACAAGTCAAAGAAGAACTGCATTTTGATCATAAAGAGGAGTTTGTCAAAAACGAGGACAGTAAGCCAGATTCATCATATGAACACAACCCATTTAAGTCAGAGGACATAGTGTTGGAGTCATCCTTTGACAATAAACCATTTAAATCAGAAGATACTGTGCCACAGTCATCATTTGACCATAAACCATCTGAATCAAAGGTGTCACGTTTTGTGGCATGTGTGAAATTGGAGTCACATCTGATTAAGAAATGGTTTGCTCAAGACAGTTCAGAAGGCTGTGTGGCTTCTGCTGAAAACCATCAGCAAACTCCGGGACAGCTGACCCTTGAACTGAAGAATGTAGACGGTTTGACGCAAAATCCAATGTGTAGTCCACCGAGGGGGAGTCCTGTTCACCCCAAAAAGGTGGCCTGCTCTTTCCCTCAAAAAGAAGCTGAAGCCCACAGCAGAGAGGGGAGACGGGGCATAAGGAGATGGTCTAGAAAATGTGAAACGGTCTCTAATCAGCAGCGCTCCAGTAATCGGGGGGGCAGTAGTGGTCACTCCAGGAACGGAGGCTCACTAACTCACCGCTTTGAACTGAGGTCCCGCCGCAGATCCAAGCCAGCCAACCCATCTTCTCCGCTCGGATCTGACTCGGAGAGCGATGAGGGGGGGGGTCTGACATGGGCGCCACACTCCCAGCACCCGACCCCCCACTACGCCCGGACCAGAGACAAGAGAAGCTCCCAGCCGCAGGACGTGGGTGACACCGGTCAAAAAAAGAAGGCCCCACGTGACGGACTGAAACGAGCACCAGTATCCCGGCCGTCGGGCGAACCGCACGACCGGGCCCGATCAGGACCGGGGGACCAGCCGCCTGGCCGGCGCCAGAGGGCCCGCCCCTTCCTGTGCTCGCTGTGCCACAAGGCGTTTCTGACCAGCAGGGACCTGCGTCGCCACGCCCGCATCCACAGCGGGGAGAAGCCATACCCCTGCGCCCACTGCGGCCGCTGCTTCAACGACATGGGGAACATGCGAAAGCACATGCTGGTGCACTCGGGCAAGAAGCCGCACGTCTGCACCCAGTGCAGGAGGGCCTTCAGCGAGAAGGGGAACCTGAGGCGGCACCAGAAGATCCACGAGAGGGCGAGAGAGGGAGAGACGGAGAAGGAGAGGTTCAGGTGCGAGGTGTGCCCGAAGAGTTACGAAGAGAAGGGCAGCCTGGTTCGGCATCAGAGGTTCTGGAAGGACAGAGGGGGCTGCCTGAAGGGTAGAAAAGTAAAGCAAAACATTCGGGAACCCCAAAAGGCAGCAGACTGTGATGGTCAGGGAAACTGATCTGTGCTATTAAAGGATGAGCATAGCTCAGTGAGTTCTCGTGAAAAATATGTCACAACTCAAAATGAATATATGAGGCCTGTACATTCACCGGTGCATTACAAAGTTTTAATGCCTAAAAATGCATGGTGTACTCCTGTGCAAGTCAGCATCGGTGTACGCTTGTGCCATTTTGTGTAGTGCAAAATCACTGTCACAGGCCTCCTTTACTCAGATAAATGTCTGTTGCAAATCACAGGAAGCTGATTGGATTAGCGAGAATGAGAAGCAAAGCAAGGTAGAGACAGGAAATGGAGACTGTCTCATTTTTGTTTTAGTAGTAATGTATATTCATCACAGGTTTAAATATTTGTCAGGTTTAAAATGTTTTATCTGTGTATCCTGTACATGGGTAGTGTCAGTCACTTGTGTCACTGTATTTGGGGAACATTTTTTAACTCTGATTACGTGCATAACAAAATGAGTCAGATCATGGTAAAAGGTAAATTCTTTGTAAAAGGTTGTTTTCCAGGGCACGTTTTAGTTCTTTGTGGAAAAGATTATTGTAGAATGTTTCATATGAAAAATTTCCGTGCTTAATTTGGAATAAAGATCATGCGCTGCTGACTCTCTGAGTTTGGAAATTTGTGACAAGTTACACATGCATCTTTTTAACACTGAAACATTCATTTGACTCCCAGTGAGTTTTTACTGTTATGATGTCAGTCATCTTGTCACTTTTATTAATACATGGTTTTACTTATTTTCCAGACACCCTAATGCATGGCAGGTTTGCAAAACAGATTTTATTTTGTATACAAATCCATTAAAATGCAGTAAAGTATAATGCTTTTTATTTTTGCCATGTCTGCAATACCGCAGTGATTAGATGCTCTGCTCTGGAAGATATCCTTTTGTCTTGCTCCTGGCATCTACTGTAACATATTAGGTTGCTTGTGTGTACTTCATCTTGCTGCCAGAGGTACACTGTGCATAAGTAGCATTTTGAAAAATCTGACAGCGGATCCTGATAAATACACATAGATATAAGAAAGTGAGACACACCTCATAGGTTTAAAGCAAATTCTGTGGTCCTCTCTAACATCATTAAATCTCCATTGACTTGTTAAATGTTTACATAGAAATGTACTTTATAGTAAAAAAGACCAACAAACCATCTGTACAGTATATGCTCTGTACAGTATATACATTGTGTGTGTTTGTTATCATAAGTAGGGGTTGGGAGCCCATGTCCTTGGGGGCTGCAGGGGTTTTGTTGAGCCTTGGCACGATGTTTAAATCAGCCATAGAGGAGCTATCCATTGTTCTAGGTATAAGTCATACTCACTGCATTACAGTCCAGGCAGGTATTAGTGACTTTTCCCCCTCAGCGCTGCTCAGTTAGCCTGGGTGTTGAGGCTGACTGTGAATCGGCGGACCCGGTATCCCTGCAGGAACGCGCTCCCTGAGCCTGCAGGGCAACAGGTGCTGGGGAGCTGTGTGGGTGGGCTCCCTGGCTCCCTAGCGCTTAGCCCTGGCCTTCCCTCCAAACGCCACAGCAAGCTGAGCCCCCGCTACAGCGCCCATGGCTGCCCCAGCTGCTGCTGCCCCCAACGCTCCCCTCAGTGCTCCAGCGATCGCCACCAGGGCTGCCCCCACCCCTGCCCCTATCGCCATGGCCACGGGCCTCAGGCACTGCCTCAGCTTGAACAGGTCTCCCTCCGCCTCGCCCTTGCAGCATTTCCTGTCCTCCTCTTCCCTTTCCTCCTGCTCCTTCTTCCCTGTCACCTCCTCCTCCCGCTCTGACCTCCCCATCTCCTCCTCCTCGTGCTTCTTCCTCACTCTCAAATCTTCCTTCCACTCCGTCCCTGCCATCTCCTCCCGCTCTGTCCTCACCATCACCACCTCTTCCCACTCTGTCCTCCCTGTTACCACCTCCTCTTCTTGCTCCTTCTTCCCTGTCACCTCCTCCTGTTCTCTCCTTCCCATCACCTCCTCCTCCCATTCTGTCCCCCTCTTTACCACTTCCTCCTGTTGCTCCTTCCTCACTCTCAAATCTTCCTCCCACTCCTTCTTTGCTGTCACCACCTCCTCCTGTTTCTTCACCCCCATCACCTCCTCCACCCGCTCTCTCCTCCTCTCAACCTCCTTCTGCTCTCCCTCCCTCATCACCTCCTCCTCTTGTTCTTTCTTACCCATCACCTTCTCCTCCCAGTCTCTCCTTTCCTTTACCTTCTCCTGCTCTCCCTCCCTCATCACCTCCTCCTCTTCTTCTTCCTTCCCCATCACCTCCTCCTCCCAGTCTCTTCTCCCTGTCCCCTGTCTCTCCTGCTCCTCTGCCAGCCATCCGCCCACCTCCATCCCATCCTGCACCTCCCTGCCTAGCTCTTCTGCCTCCGTCAGCGTCTGTGTCCGTTTCTCCAGCTTCTCCTCTGCTCTCTCCCCAGGTTCCTCCTCTCCCTCCCTGAGAGTCTCCTCTGTCTCTGTAGGTGTCTCTGATTTCTCCTGCGTGATTTTAGCTACTGTCTCCTCAAACACCTCCCCCGTGTCACAGCCTTTACAGTTCCCCGCCTCCTTTTCCTCCAGCAGCTCCGTGACTTGGCTGTCATTGCCTGCGTCGTTGTCCTTAAGAGCGTCACATTCCGAAGCAGGCCGCTGGAGGTCCCCTTGCTGCGTTCGCTCAACCTGCCTGATGCTCCTGCGCTTCCGTTTGCCGCTGTGCATTAAAAGGACCATGGTTCGCTCTGAAGCCTCCTCCCCAGAGATCTCCCAGACCCCCAGGATTTTCCTCCACTCCTCCACCGGGTGCCCTGTCGGCACCGCCAGGAGGACGGCTGGGGATAGGGGGGCAGACAGTTTCACGCAAAAGCCCATGTCCTGTCCTCTCTGCCCCTGGGGGAGTCCAGCCCGGTACCAGGTAGACGTATCCACCACCGCCACCTGTCTTATTCTCCCACTCTTCCGGGTCACAGGGAAGCTGGCTTCAAAGCAGTGCTCCTCTCTGTTCGGGATGGTGTTTCTGGGTGCAGTTTCACCTGTCCCAGCGCTCCCCACCAGGGCCAGACTCAGCTCCGAGTTGCCTGCACCAGGGATGACCCCTCTTTGACCTTTCTCTGGAACTGCACCCCAACTCACTGCGAACAACATGAAAAACACTTTTTGCGCATCAAGGTTAATGGACAAATAGACCCCTGCTTGTTAAGCCACTAACACTAATATTTACCCTACTACAAATGTATTTTGCATTGATGGGCACGAATACAATTTAACAGTGTATTAAGGGAGCATTCCGTTTATGAAAATAAATTATAGTTACATTTAAGTAATTGGTTACAATTACTGTACATGTAGTAAGCGTTTGAATATGCATGTCCTACGATACTAGGACAATTAAGTAATATAAAATATTCAGCAATATTGCATTACTGTCATTTCATAGTGACTGTCACCACATTTCTTTCATTGTTATTCAAAGATTTCATACTCCGTGAAACATGTTCTTTGGTGTGCGCATTAGATCAGACTCACTGGAGTGAGTGTCCTTTCTTCTTGCTTTTACAGGTGGCCGACATTCTTCTGTTTTTTTCTGCAGTGCCTCTTTCATTGTCTTCTTCATCTCCTCCCTCAGCTCGCACTCCCTTTTCCTCCACTGCTCCTCAAAGCTGAGTCTGAGCTCCTGCTCCCGCTCCTTCACCTCCTGCTCGTGCCTCCGCCTCATGTCCTCCATCTCCTTCCCCATCTCCCGCAGCGTTCGCCTGAGGCTCTCCTCCCTCCCGCTGCTGCTGCCCTCCGCCTGGCTCTCCCTCGCTGGGAACGGCTCCGGCTTGAAGTGCCAGCCGTCGTTGGCCACCACCATCCTGTCGATCTTCTCCAGCAGCTCGGCGACCTGCCTCCCGTCGGCCGCTCTCCTGTTGGAGAGGGCGTGGCAGCGGCCCCCGCACGCCTCCACCAGCCTCTGGAGGTCCCGCCCCCTCCTCTCCACGTGCTGCCGGAGGGAGGCCTCGCCCAGCTTCTCTGCCCTGGTAAACAGCACGACGGTATGCCTCCAGACGCCCCCTCCGAAAAGCTCCAGCCGGGCCTCCGCGGCCCGCCGGTGTGCCTCCGTGAAGAGGCTCCACGCCGCCGGGATCACCAGGAGGAAGGCGTGGGGCCCGGAGGGGCAGACGGACACGCTGCGCAGGAGCTCCCGTCTCAGGACCTCCGAGGTCTCCGGCGCGGAGCCGCTCCAGCCCGGGGTGTCCACCACGCTGACCTCCCGCCCGTCCACCTCCCCCTTCCTCCTCACACACTCCTCCGTCCCGCCGCCGCACGCGAAGGCCTCTCGGCCCAGGATGGTGTTCCCAGCCGAGCTCTTCCCTGCCCCTCTCTCCCCGAGCAGGACAATCCGCAGCTGAGACAAGTGGTAAGCATCAGTGCTGCTGGACTGCTTCTTTCCTGCAGATGGAAAAATGATGGAAAAAAAAGATTTTTAAAAGGGTGCAAAAGAGTACTCTACTGTATTACATATACATATACATACTTTTTTTTTAGTCTAACGTGGTATAATTTTTGCATGTGGAAGATGTGGATAGAAAAAGCTTCCATAGAAAAATGAGTCCTCTCTGCATATAAAAATACCACTGTGACTTTAAGGAAATTCAGTTTTGCTTCATGACAAGTACGCCCAGAGTTTCCACCAGAGGACTTCCAGCACAAGAGTCCCAACAGAAGAGGACAGTACAGGAAAGGAACTGAGGAATTGAACAATTGCAATTTGAGGAGAAGAGAGTAACTCACTGATGAGAAAGGGTGATATTCTGCCCGGTTCCTTCTCCACAAGTCCCCTCTTCCGCCCAAACATGACGCATTTGCTTTGAAGAACTTAAGAACTTTGCAGAACTGGAGAGTCTTTCTCAGGTCCCACTCCTCTTCAGCTCATTGCTTCCTTCTCTGGTCCAGCTTCACTTCCTGTCTTTGTCTGTGAGACAGGAAGTGGACCCCATTAGCACTGGCCAGGCCAGCTCATGAGGAACGCACTCTGAAGTCATTGTTTATGCACTTACACGTTAATGTTTCCTTTCTGCTTCAGTACACTTGCAAACTCCCCTGAAAAAAAATATCTGGACTGCAGATCTGACAACCGAGAACTTTCCACTGGATTCAGGAACTGAGGAGGAGGAGATATGTGAATACCTGCAAACACTCACGGAGACTGAAATATCACGTTTGCAGATCCAGGGAACAGGTGTAGGGCAAAGTCCAGCACCCCTCTCGCTCTCCTGTGGGAGGGGGTGTATCAGTGGCCACAGTTCATGGGTCAGCAGTCATTTTCCAACCTCCCATCCCACAAATACGTAATGGGAAAAACAATGTTACGCCCATTAGAGGAAATCCATGAAAGTGAGAGTAAAATTAGAAACTTCCTTGTTTTGTCTCTGATAGATGACTGTTGGTAAACACATAACAAACAACGTATCATGCTATGGTTTGTCCTGCAAAGAAGTACAATGATATTGAGTCCATGTAACAAGTGAGAAGGATCATGGTGTGGGTTGGCATTACACATTTAGCATTTGCTCTGAAGTGATCAATATTATTTATGGAAATAACCTGAAATGCATCAAGTATGTGTTAATTCCTCAGTCAATATACAACTTTAAAAAATTCAGGTGAAGACAGAACACACAACCTTCTGAAATGAAATGAATTTTATGGAGCCCTAGCACATTCTCCATTTAACAAATCAAGGTCACAGCTTTTACCTGGCAACCTCTGAACCTGCAGCTCCGCCTGACCCAAGAGCTGAACGCTCCCGATGAATGAGCGCCTCGCCCTCACCTCTGCTCCTGCGCAAGTCATTAACTTCCCCTCCCTCCCCTCTCTCTGTGCGGTCCAAAGAGCCTTCTTTCACAACCCTCTCAGCCCCAAGGTCCTGCCGACTGCTCACACACTCTCTGCTCCCCGTACCGCACAGAGGATATTCTTATCCAGAGAGACTTACCTAGGTCACAGTTTTTACTTTTTATCTATTTATGCAGCTGGATATTTACTGAGACAATTCTGGGTTAGCTACTTTGTCTAAGGGTGCAATGGCAGTGCCCCAGCAGGGAATCGAATCAGCAACCTTTCGGTTACGAGCCCTGCTCCTTACCACTATGCTTCACTGCTACTGGCTGATGGCAGAAGAAAGACAAAACGCCAGACTGTTGAAAGTATACTGTGTAGCATAGTGTAGTGCAGTATAAAGTATACACTGTAGTGAGCTCTATAGAAACCTATTGAAAAGACATGGCAATCAGGGACACCAGGTCATTCCCACTTAATCCCAGTAATTTAGAAAAGACCCCCTCCCCGAGGCTGTAAATAATCATTAACTTCATGGGTGTGTAATCACACATGACGAAACTTCACTCCTCGGGACAAATGGCTTTTGAAATAGCAGAGCAAACTTTTGTAATGTGTTGGATATCACCCTTTTGCGTTAATTTTAGCACATGTAAAGCATGTTTGAGTGGATAAATGATACATAGTCCTTTCTTTACATATCCATCCCTCGATATAAAGGCTGAAGCAAGGTTACAGTCTGTTTCAGTTGTGATCAGAGGTAAAAATACAATGAAGTCTGTCTCCCATTTCAGGTCATCAGATGGTTTGTATACTCTAACAACTGGAATCTAAAATCTATATCTAAATCCAAAATTTACATTTTTTCATGTTAAAATATGACTGTATGCTACTCTTGTGTTTTTATACAAATAAAGACCATTTCCTTCAACAGATCAAATTAAGTGTGAGGCTAGTTAAAATAATTACTTCATTGTCAATTAACTTACACCTTTTGCAGGACAACTTTGTGATTTACTTCTAAAGCTAGATTTTAGATGGATTAATTTATGTACTGTACCTTATGCAAGGAGACAACAGTAAGAGGTAAACACTTTAAAATCAAGAGGGAATCTGTGATTTAATTTAAACCAATTAAATGAGACAATGTTACAATATTCCTCTGGAGCAACAACAATCCAGCCAAACATGGCAATATTTAAATGAATGCCTTAAACAGTCATCCAGTTTGCACCCACTTAAATGAAGTCAACACGTGCTCATTTGGGTGGGGGTGGGGGGAGGGTAATGTTTTAACTCACAACATTGCTCTACACCAGAAAGTGCAGGAAACCATGCACTCTGAGTTAACAGCCCGAACAAATGAGAAAGTCTTTGGAGGTTGGTCCGTCTCAGGGTGGTGGGCTGCGCCCCGTCTCGGGGTGGTGGGCTGCGCCCCGTCTCGGGGTGGCGGGCTGCGGCCCTTTTTGTGTCCGTGTTGGTCGCACAGCTGCACTTGGAAGTCTCCCTTCGACTTTTGGCCCAGGTGCACATGTTCTCCTACTGCATTGCATAGAGCCTCCTCCAGCCTGCTCTCACAGCGGGCCTCACCATGTTCTTTATTTACATTCATTCAGCAGCCCAGGTAGACACATGCATTCCAGGCTGTGTTGGGCCTTGTAGGAAGCGTGGTGATATGGAGGTTTCTAGGGTAAAATGGGCAGAAATGCAGGAGATACGATGGATAGCGTGAGCCTCATAGCGAGCCTCACTGGCCGGATATTCAGCTGATCTGTGTGGGTCAGTGTAGCGCCCGTACATGCAGACCAAAAACATGTTTTGGTATGCATTGGACTGCCATATTAACACCAGTTACTACATATGACAACTTTCTGCATAAACATGTCTCTCCAGTGACAGTTTACATAAAAAGCAAGCCACATGAACCACATGAAAATTTAGATGGAATCAGTCATTACTAAACAGCAGAAATTATATATAAAAAAAAAGAAGCAATGAATAAAAAGAAAGGAAAAAGGGGAAATTCCAAGTTGTAAACAGGCACTAAAAACCCAGATGAAATGTTGTCACTTGTGTCAAAACAGTCAATACTCAAACACCGCTTGCGCACCTGGCACCTGAACACATAAAAGTATTCCACTGTTATACTGCTAACCCAGGGAGCCGGGTTCTATTTCTACAGCAGAAATTCCTGTCTTAAAAATATCTGCCAGTTCAGAAACCGTGTCCTTGCCGTGCCCCAAACCGGGATCCAAACTTTCCTTTTTACCTGGCACCCAATGTGGGAGAACACTGCACTGGGAAAACCTTCCAACGGTCTACCCAGATGATGCCGACTTTGCCAATTTTGGAGATTTGGCTACGCTAGGAGCTACTGCCGTGGCTGCTTCCGCTTTGGCCACGGGGCTCGCCGAGCCTCTTGATGAGGACCTCGTAATGGCTTTGGCTGCAAGGCTTCCAGCAGGTCCGGGTTCAGCTGCCGCTTGTGAATTGGGTGGAGATGATGTCAGTGACTTCACTGAGGACCTTGTGTTGGTTTTTCCAGTTGTTGTCTGTGCACTGGGCAGAGACGATGGGGGCAGTTTAGCTGGGGATCTTGTTTTGGATTTTGCCCTGGCTCCGGCCTTTCCGGGGGTTTTTGCTGCAGGTGTTGTTGCCGCTTTGGGTGGAGACGATGCAGGTGATTTCACAGAGGACCTCGTGTTGGCTTTGGCTGCCATGTCTGTGGACGCTACCGCTAACGCAGCAGCCGGCGCGGTGGCACCGGTTGCCATGGGAACTCTCAGTGGCGCGGTCACAGCGGTGCGAGTCACAGGTGTTATAGGCACTTTGACTACGGTCGTCACAGGAGTCATAATGGCTGCGGACGACAAGACGGGAACAGAGACCCCCTGCCCCGCCAGCACAAAAACGATGGGCCCCATGACCTTCCCGCCCGGTTGCACCCCTTGTTGCAGCAGTCCCCCTCGCTGTACCCCTTGGTTCCCCAATCCCCCTTGCTCTGTCGCCACCTGCCGGGGCAGAATTTTGGGAAATTTGTGGAGACCCTCCAACAGCTTCTCCTCGGCTTCCACCAGCCCGTGATAGGAGCGCTTGTGGGCCTCCAGCAGGGGCAGGCTGTCGAAGCTCATCTGGCAGTGGCCGCACCTAAGTGGCTCTAGGGCCAGGTGCACCTTCCTCTTGTGATTGCGCATCTCGCGGGCCCGGATGAACCTGCGCTGGCACACGTCACAGGCGTAGGGCTTCTCGCCCGTGTGCGTGAGCCGGTGTGAGGTCAGGTGGTGCAGCCGCCGGAAGGTGCGGTCGCAGTCGGCGCAGGAGTACGGCCTCTCGCCGTTGTGCGCCCTGCGGTGCAGCTTCACCTCGTACTCGGTTTTGAAGCTCTTCCCGCAGTCCGGGCAGCCGTGGGTGCGCTGCAGGCCGTGTCGGATCTTGTGGGCCTTCAGCTCGTTGGCGGTGCGGAAGGACAGGGTGCACTGGTCGCAGGGGAAGGGCCGGGCGTCCGAGTGGGTGAGCCGGTGCCGCCGCAGGTGCTTGGCGCAGCGGAAGCTCTTGGGGCACTCGGGGCAGGCGTGGGGGCGCTCGCGCTGGTGGGTGATGCGGTGCACGCTCAGGGCACCTGCATGGCGGAAGCGCTTGTGGCACTGCGGGCACTCGTACGGCCTCTCCCCGGTGTGCGTCCGCTCGTGGCTGGCCACCTGGGCGGTGCTGGAGTAGGCCTTGCCGCAGTGCGAGCACATGCAGAGTTTGGGCGGGGGCGCGGAGGCGGGCCGCTTCTTCCCCTCGTGGGTGCGCATGTGGCTCTTCAGGCCGTCGGACCTGAAGAAGCGGCGCGGGCACTGGGGGCAGCCGTAGGGCTTCACGCCGCTGTGGAGCCGCCGGTGCTTCTTGACGGACTCCGGCCGGGTGAAGCGCTGGCCGCACACGTCGCAGGAGTACGGCCTTTCCCCGCTGTGGCTCCGCAGGTGCGACACCAGGCCCTTGCGGTGCTTGAAGCTGCGGCTGCAGTGCGGGCAGTCGTGGCTCGCCTCCGCCCCCTGCTGGCCGCCCCCGTCGCTGTGCTTCCTCATGTGCCTGCGCAGGATCCACTCCTTGCTGAAGCTCTTCCAGCATTGGCTGCAGCTGTGCAGCCCTGCGTCCGGCTGGACGGCCCCCAACTCCAGAGCTGGCTGGAGAGGCTCAGCGGCGCCCACAGGGTCCGTCCCGGACGGAGGAGGGTTCGGTTCCACCTCCTCGGCACCCCACGCTCCGGGATAAGCGCTGGAGACCTCCAGCACCACCTCCTCTCTCTCGTCCTGCTGCCCGCAAACGCGTGTGCTGTGGGGATGTTCCTCCATGGCAGTGGTTGCCACGGTGAGCTCGTAATCCAGAGACGGTTCTGCCTCAACGAAGCACGCAGCCTCCGGAACATGGCGAATCAACGCCGCTGCCTTACTCTGATCCAGCACCACTGTGACACAGAAGCACACAGGACAGCACAGAGATCAATTCAATGCTTTAGCTAAAAGCAGTTTAATAAAGCCCACAACAACATCAACAACAACAACAACCACACTTTCAAACGCTTTTTAAACGAACTGTGGTAAGTCCCCACCACCAAAACTCCAGCTAAGTTACCACTGCACCTACCACGGGACCAATAATTGTTTATTAAAATGTGGATGCAATGCTTCAGTTTATCACCAGTAGATTCGTTACGACGGTGAAAGTTATCTATATTAAATCGCAGATAGCCGAAATTATCGTGGCTTTTATCTATTCAACAGGTCACCTGCATCGCTGTCCATTCGTTCCATCGCTTCAAACACGACCGGGGATTCACCCGGCTGGTCCGGATGCGAGTCGAAGTTGGCTGTGTGCGCAACTTGCGCTTGTGTTTCCAAAAGCTGTAGCTGCTCAGCCAGTCGTCTGATTTCCGCTTCTTTGGCAGCAAGTTCGCTTTGAAACTGGACTACATTATCCTTTACCCAGGTGATTATCTCACTCATGGCCTGTTTTAGAAGACCGTCCATGCACGAGTTCAGCTGTGTTTGAAATTCCAACAGATACGCGCCCTCCATCCCCAAATCGGACTGATTTTCGTTGCTTTCGGAATCTCCATATGCGCCAGGTGTTTCGGACCGCTGCGTTTGTGTTTCCGAAATATGAACTCTCGCCGATCGACGTCTGTTCTCAGTTTCCTTGGAGACCACATCACTTTGATATTGAGCAAACTTGTCCTTTACCAGAGTACTTATCTCAGTCGTGGATGTTTTGAGAAGAGAATCCATACAGGAGTTTAGCCTTATTTGAAACGTCAAAATGTACGCGCTTTCTTCCATTTCCAATGTTTACAGCTACTTTACCAATTAGTTTTCATTTTAATTTTCAGCAACACTGCTCCAGACTCCTTCTATATGAGACTAGTCAATGTTTACGAATATGAAGCTGACAATCGTGTACCCCAATACAGAAATAACTTCCGGTGGACTTCGAGGAGAGCAAACTTCAAAATAAAAGTATTAAATTGGTCGTTGTAAAAAACATTTTACATAAATGAGCTCGTTATGAAAACATAAACTAAAGCCACAACTACATATTTTTTGTAAAATATTGTCACGTTGGATATACAGATTCATAATATATGGACGGCCCAGAACATCTGTGTTGGAATTTCCGGAAGTAATAGAACAGGATGTTACGCCTGGATCAAAGATAAACAAAGATACTGCAAGAGCTCACGGGGCCTCTCTGAATGTAGCTTCTCGTTTTCCGGTCGAATTCGTTCTTCATAGTGTAAACCGGAACTTACTATCTGCACCAGCAAGGGTGATAGAGCGCGACGTGTAAACACGACCCCTAACAGTCTCTGACATTTAAATATCTTTTCATTTTGCTCAGACCGTAGTGTTTGTTAAAGGCCATCGGTTTCCAGTGGACGTTTTGCAGATACATAGGTCAAACGAAATTATGGAAATATCGGTATATGTGCAATATGTACTTATGACATATCTAAATATTCCGGAAAATACATTTACAAATTGGTTGTGACACAAATATCACATCCCTCCATCTATTATAGGATAGTAGGGAATATAAATTGAACCAAAAGGAAACTTATGGGATTTATAAACTAAAAGCAACCAGGTTTTCAGGGTTGATTCAGGAACTGGATTTTACTCCTTTTCACTAAAATTTAGAAAAAAGAATAAACCCGTTTTTTTTATTTCGAACTTTAAACGGACCGATAATCAAATGAAGTATAATTTATAAGGAAACCTTAGAGAAAAAAAATTATATTCTATGTCAGATTCATATTATTCCCAACCATTTATTTTACATATCACGTCAGTGACAAGAGACGTAACAAATAGTTTCAATTTCCCTTTCTCCGAATAGCTTTGAATAAAAGCCCCACCCAGGGCTATATCACAAGAGCTCGCAGAGAATCAGTTCGCACTTCAACTGAGTGCAGTTCCGAGTCGGTCTGAGGAAAGATTTGTCTTCCTTGACAGGAAGGTAGAGCAGCGTCGGTCTTTGCCACAAGTAAGTTATTTGTGTGGATTTTGTGTGATATTACACGACTTGTTCGAACTATTACATTCTACAGACATATATTGCATGCATTTATATATTACATGCACATGTATGATAGATGATTGATGATTTAACCCTATCTACCTTCTATTAATTATATAAGACTGAGATCCCCTGGCAGAATAAAGGGACTAAAAACCATATTATTTATCATGTTAAAAACGATTCAAAATGCAAATTACAAAGTACAAATTGAAATAGTTTTTTTAAATTATGTTATTTCAGTAAATTCATTGTTGTTGAACATCTACAATTCTGATTAGACTCCAATTGATATCACATTCTGCCAACGGCATTTGGCATAGGGGTGAGGAAGAAAGATTAACTTTTTTGGAGGACAAAATGCTGCAGGTCCAATTACTGTCCTATTAGGCTGTAGGTACATGTCTGCTGTGTTTACTTTTGTTTCCATCAAAGAAGGAGAATGGAGTGCCCGGAGTGCAACCAGCCACGTGGGGAGAATGACCGATTCTGCAGTGAATGTGGCAGCAAACTTCGGTCTGTAAAGCCAGCGACAGGTGACTTTTTTTACTTTATTACAAATCTAACAGAAAGGCAGACTCTGCAGAGTCATATTCCAGATTGTAAAGGTTATCTTGGTATTTGTTGGGAGATGATGGGAGAGTCAATCTCAAGGTTCAAAGGTGACAAGCCTTTCAAAGCAGAAGTGTCATGAAGCAAAAGGTTCAGGCACTTGAACAAAGCATGTTCTTCACGTCACTGTGCATTTCCTTCCACACAGGTTTGCCATATCCATATCTTAACACTGGGATTTCTGGGTTTGGGGAGTGTCAAACCCTCCATTGTTCAGTTGCTCCATTGTTAAAAAGACATAGCATTTTAATTTTTTGCTTTGGAGAGTAGCCTGGACTGTGTTCAGCTTTTCAAAATGTTTTAGCTCCATAACCAAAGAGCACCTTGTACACCACCGCCTTGTCACAAGTACTTACTAAGCACTATTCTCTTTGTCTCAGTTCTCATATTAAGTAATCTTTTACAGCACGGTGGTAAACTTGCAGCAACACTCTTGTTATTCACTGTTTGACTGAGTGGAACTAGGGGGGTCAATTCTGTACAGTCTAACCACATTATTCTCCATGTTACAAAGGCTGGGATGGCATTTCAGAAAAGTGAAACAGACAATAATGTCCTGATGTAAATCTACTGAAATAAAGTAATTTAAAAATTTCCACCTGCCATCTTCAATTTTGATTTGACACATTGATCTCATATTATCTGCTGTAATGATTTCCATTACTGTGTTTCTCTGATTATTGTGTTTGGGTCACACTGTATTAGATCCTGAAAATGTGGGAGAGGGTAAATGCGTAGCCCTGACCACACAGTCTGGCAGGCCAACGGAAGGTGGTGATGAGCAAGTCCAGTCCAACACCGGACCTCAAAGAGATGGAGCTCAGGTAAGCCCATCCTCATGAAATTATAATGACATTGTCTGACAGGCTTTTCTGTAAATTTTGGTTCATTTCAGCCATCAGTAACCATCCACAATATAGAAAATCGACAAAACATAAAAAACTAATCTGTGGACAAAAGTATGCGTTGTATCATCGCTCTGTCTGCAAAGAAAGGATGACAGACATCAGGAGAGCTGAGGGAATAGTTTTCATCAAACAAACTCCATTCATTATTTGTGTAAAAGTGGGGATTTGCCTGATCCATTCCAGCACTTCATCAGAGATTATAATGAATTTACAAAATGGCTGCCATCCCTCCCTCTCAGGAGTATAGCCCCTGAATCACAACTATGGAAAGTTACATGAAATACAAAAATTTCCCAGATTCAATATAACATGAACATATATGCCAAATATCTCAAGCAGTTTAAAGTTTCAATAGGGTAAAGTTTGAATATGGTGAGAAAAGTTCACTGTTTTCCTTGTTGACATATTTTTTCATGGGTGTTCAGTTAATCATAAGAAAAAAATCTTTCTGATAGGAAACTGAGAATGACCTGAAATTGACAGATAAACCAGAGAGTGGTGGTCAGGGATTGGGGACCCAACAGAGAGAGACCAAACACAAACCACCTGACAAACCCTCTGCAGGTAAAGGGAAAAAATTTTCAAACATATGCAAATGATTTTTCTGTATTCCACATTTGTGCATTAGTGTTAGGTACACACACAGGAAGTTGAAATATAATTTAAAAGTGAATTTGATTCAAAGTGTTAAGTTGTGGTCATTTCAATGTAAGGTGAATTACATTACATGTTGACATTACATTACATTAGATGTTAGGCAGATGTTAAAGGTTGAGAAACATTGATGAAGGATTTTTGAGCAATATAGACAACTGTTATTTACATTTATTCATTTTAGCAGACGCTTTTATCCAAAGCGACTTACATAGGTTACAGTTCTTTACAATGTCATCCATTTATACAGCTGGATATTTACTGAGGCAAGTGTGGGTTAAGTACCTTGCCCAAGGGTACAGCAGCAGTGTCCCAGCGGGGATCGAACCGGCAACCTTTCGGTTACGAGCCCTGCTCCTTAACCACTATGCTACACTGCTGCCCCAGTGTATAAGTTATGTTTCATTTAATTATTGAAACAGATTCTGAATACCAAAGGGAGACCACTGAAATCAAATCAAGTCTGGACCCTGTCGAGCCAGAGGTCAAGAGTGGTTTACCTGAGAAAGATGCTGCAGATCGGTCTTTGGGTACAGATGGAAACGACAGTGTGGCTACTGAGAAGGAAGAGGTGAGAGTCATAACACTAAAGACAGATTAATATTTGTACATTATACAAATAAAGACACATTTATTTATGCTCTGACAGATCTGGAAGTTTATTGTAAATGCATCTAATTGGTCAATTTACTGCACTGACAGTTCTCAGGTACATTATTCAGTATCTCCCCCGGTCAGGTTGTGGACTGACTCTAGACAAGCTGACAAATTGTGAGCATCTCCATTGTCATGCAGAGCTGTCCAAACATTTGTTGTTGAACTTTTGAACTTCCTCAAGCAGACCTGCTCTTTTGGGCATGTCAGTGATGAGATACTGAAAGTGAACATGGCTCATGAACATTCTATTTATAACTGAGCATTACAGCAGAAGACACATGTTAACAGCAATAGTGATGCGTTACTTCTGATGTAAGGCAATGAGCTGTGGGAAAAATTCAGTAAAGCTACTGATACATTTGCTGTTTTAATGAATACTCACCATTAAAACATAATGTGTAAGATCACAAATGCTAGTGTTTGTTCAAATAGCTACACAAGCTACACAAACTTTGGAGTTGAAATACAGTAGTTGTAGCAAAGGGCGAGAGCAGTCACCCCACCCAGCCTCGAACCAAGGTCTACGGAGTACCAACCATGCCTCTTTGACCGCGACGCCAAAGAGCCAGGCTCGTTAGTATGGCAGTCAGAGGGCATACTCAACCGTGGTGACGACAATCCATCACAGTAGTAAACAGTTATATACAGGGCATAAGCTATGATGCAATACAGTACCTTCTTGATTAGAGGTGATCCACCTTCCTGATGTTGTTAATTTTGAATTTTCTTTCATCATCTCAGTATGTTTATATTTTCATTATGGAAGCAAGTCAATGTAAATATAGATTTTATCTTGATGAAAAACTATACATGTTTCTTACATTTTTATACCAAATAAGTTTTGATATACTGTAATCAATATAAGCTTGATCGGTTCATTTTATTTTTCCAATGAAGAAAACTGAAGATGCTACTGACAGACTCACATCAAAAGATGAGACCATGAACAAAGGTGATGAAAACCCAGAAGCCACTGTAACGGAAGGAAATAAAGGTATGTTTACAGCCAATCGATTGTATTGAAGTGAAGAAAAATGAAACTCATACCCGCATCCAGGACTAGCATTAAGTTATGAGTACAATTATTGGTCCCTGCCTTACTATGGTAGTGTGGTCATATATTTTCTTGTATAAGTTTTGTGATGACAAAATCAAAATACATCACAATATTAGGTATAATATTATTAGGTGTTAGGGGGTGGGGACAGAAGTGGAACCCAGATGCAGTCTGAAGAGGTGGGTCTTCAGTCTGCGTGGGAGGATGGCCAGTGATTCCGCTGTCCTAACTCCAGTTCATTCCACCAACAGTGGAGGGACCAGTATAGACAGGGTTCCTGTCTGAGAAGAGAGACCCCATCGACTTTTATCTCAGTAGATAATTGTAAGGTTAATTTAAATGTTCAAACTAATAGTTACAACAAAGAGAAGTAAGGAGTTTTTACCTCAAGTAGTAAGATAGCAATTGAGTTTCCCTCACTCAATTTCCCTCACTCTTCTGTTGCAGAGCCATCTCCCTCAGGGAGGCTGAAGGTGCAGGATGTGAGGAGCAGCTCAGTGACACTGTGCTGGGACAGGCCTGTCGGCATGGAGGATGTCTCTTATACGTTCCACATCAGCTACAGCTGCAAGGAAGAAGAACCCAGATCAGAAATAATCGCATCAAACACCACTACAGCTGTTATTTCCGACCTGAAACCGGGGACAGAATACACTTTCAGCATCACCACAGTGCCCCCAAATGGAAGCCGGTGCAGTGGCAGTGAGGCACATGCCCAGACAAGTAAGTGGAATGAGCTAAGGCAAGCTGCTTTGAACCGCTTTCCTTCTGAGTTGGATTGCTTGCTTACAATTGCTGTTGTAGCGATCGGTATGCTGCCTTTCTGTCAAGAAAAATGGACATATTTTCACCAGTTTTGGAGTATTTTCTTACATATATCATGTGTCTGATACATTTTAAATCAGTAAAACCATAGTAAATACGTATGGGGATTGTTTTATAATATATATTACTGTTCCACCTTTTGACTTGATCACAGCACTGCAAAGATTTATTTTATAATTAGTTGAAGGACTTATGCCTGCAATGGGGAACATCACAAGAAATAATTTACTGGTTGTAAATCAACTGAAAAAATGTGACTAATTAAATCTAAGACAAGTTAACTATTTTAATAGCGCCTCTTGCTAATCCCATAGCAGACAGAGGATTAGTTAAATGCTGCTTCTTCCAAGTGTATGTCTGTTCTGCATCAGTGTTGACGCTTCGTGTGTATAGTTTTAACAAACCACAAAAACTATGTTTTACTCATTCTTGGCCCTGATTCCCCTGGATCTACAGTATCTGCTGCATTTGGCACAATTTACACTGCATTTACGTTATTGGCATTTAGCAGACACTCTTATTCAGAGTGACTTTGTTATCAATGTTATCCATTTATACGGCTGGAAATTTACTGAGACAATTGTGGGTTAAGTACCTTTCCCAAGGGTACAACAGCAGTGCACCAGCGGGGAATCGAACCAGCAAACTTTTGGTCACGTGGCCTGCTCCTTAACCACATTGCTACACTGCCACTTCCCTAGTTTACCATCTGTGAGAGGCAGTCTCATGCATCCCTCCAGTCTTACTCTACACAAAATCCTATGATTCTGTTATCTCTTCTCTTCTTGTATTTTCTTATTATTGCCATGCTGATGATACCCAACTCTTTCCTTCCTTCCCCCCCTCTGAAAAAACAAGTGCAGTGAGCTGCAGTGAGATCTCAAACTGGATCTATAAATGGCATCAAAAACGTAAAACTGAGGTGGCATACTTCCTGTCTATTACTCTTCAGCACTTACAAAATTTTATTAAAGTAAAACTTGCATTTGATAAAGAGTTTCTTTTAATGGAACAGCATTTATGATTCATAGAAGGCTTGTTTCAGCTGAGTTTTGTTGACTTGAATTGAATTCTTTGACAGTGCTTATACATGCAGTAATGAAGTTCACATCCTCAATTACAGAAACATGTCTGGGTGAACTGTTGCATGATTTGGGACTGGAGCATCACCTGAAGAAGAAACTAACACTGAGCAGAGTTCTGGAAATTGACGGAGAGTCTGTAACAGATGAAAACATTCAGTCTCTGAAATCCCTGCCGTGGTGTTTTTTGAGGAGGCTATTAATGGTGAATGTGACTGCTAGGAGTGTGAGGTGCACCACCAAACAAGACACAGCATCCCAGACTCTGGAAAGCCTTCTGAACACTTTGCATAATCAACGGAGTCACTGCAATATGGTGAACCCCCTTGACCTCATCACAGCCCTTTTTTTCTGCTCAGATGGTTTTCTTCAGCAGGAGATGGTGCTGAAAATGTCCATGTGCCAGTTTTCTGTACCTCTGTTGCTCCCTGGAAATGATGAACAACAGTGCACTTTGATGGTTTGGGCCATGCGAGACATTGTGAAGAAGTACAGACCCCATTCTTTGGCAGACCCAAGAGGGTTTGTGGAGGAAAGTATTGTTCTGGCCAATCTCCCCATGGTTTCTTTTGTCAGACTGGGCAAAAGCAGTTTGTCCAAGTCTCATATTTTGAACCAAGTTCTCAGCAATCCTCAGCAGTACCATGACACCTTTGTTCACCACAACATGGTATGCGGAGACGCCCCTAGGAGAATCTCCAATGGACTGGTGGAGATTAGCTGGTATCTGCCCTGTGGTAACAGAAACATTGACATCTTTTCTGAACCTGTGGCTATAGCTAATCTCCGTGGTGACATCACTAACTTTGAAACTCAGTACTCATTCCTGTGCCGAACATCCTCAGCTGTGTTTGTGTTTTGTGATGATTTTGAGTCCAACTGCATGTTACTAAACTCCCATCATTTTAACACTCGTTTGTTCCTGATAAGCGATTCACAAAGCGGATCCTTCAATGTGGACAATTTCAGAAGACATGTCTCCAGTCTCCAGCTTCAGCCTGATCACATCATCATGAAGCATCCACAGATGAATGATGCAGAATTTGTTGATACAATGCGTGCAGCAATTGGTAACCTTCTGAAGCAAAATCCATTCAAAATGAGTGTTGAACAGATGTCTGCTGTTGCACATGAGTTTGGGATTCCTGTGGATGAAGATTATGTCCACTGTAAGACTGGCAAAGAGAAGGCAGATGCAATCACAACAAGAATATCTGACATACCAAGCTACAAGGAGAAGGAGCTGCCCTTACAAGGGAATCCCTGGAAAGAGCTGGCTAAACTGGAAAAGGAAGAATGCAGGTTGAAGAAAGCAGGCAAGAAAGATATTGAAATGTACAGGAATGAGCTTTGTAAACAGAAACAGAAGCTCAGGGCACAACAGGGTGCTCATGATATTTCAGATGCTATGTCCTGCTTCATCTCAGCAATGTCCAGCTCAGAAGAGCGCTCCTATTTCCTCAAGTGGATGAGGATCAATCTGGATAACCTGTCTCGGAGAAACTTGTCATGCCTCCGGGAGAAGTACAAAGAACAGTGTCAGAATTCCACAGAAAACAAAGAGCGCATCACAGAGCTGGATAGGAAAATTTCCAGTTGCTCGTTAGGGACGGAGCACTTCATACGGGAAATGGGGCAGCTGTACGAGTCAGCCTGTTCACTTCCTGAAAATTGTGCCTCTCGTCAGCAGATGAAGGACCTCCCACGACTGTGTGCTGAATTGTTGCTGGAAGGTTTTCCATTGGAGCTGGTGGATGGAGATGCATCCAACATTCCCATGAAGTGGGTGACAGAGGTTCTAAATGAACTCCATTGTCTGACAAAGTCTAAAAGTAAGATCCGGGTGGTAACTGTGCTTGGGGTCCAGAGCACTGGGAAATCAACCCTCCTCAACACCATGTTTGGGGTGCAGTTTGCTGTCAGCAGTGGCAGGTGCACAAGAGGTGCCTTTATGCTGCTCATCAGAGTCAAAGACGATTTTAAAGATGAGCTTAGATGTGACTACATCATGGTCATCGACACAGAAGGGTTGAAGTCACCAGAACTTGCTCAGCTGGATGACAGTTATGAGCATGATAACGAACTGGCAACTCTGGTGGTGGGACTGAGTGACATCACAATCATCAACATCGCCATGGAGAACTCCACAGAGATGAAAGACATTCTGCAGATCGTGGTGCATGCCTTTCTGCGCATGAAGGAAGTGGGCAAAAAACCCTGTTGCCATTTTGTGCACCAGAATGTGGCTGATGTTTCTGCCCATGAAAAGAACATGAGGGACAGGAAGATTCTCCTGCAGCAGTTGAATGAAATGACCCAAGCAGCTGCTCAGATGGAAAAGAGAGGCAACAACAAAAATTTCACTGATGTCATGGATTATGTTCCGGAGCGAAACACCTGGTACATCCCTGGACTCTGGCATGGAAACCCACCCATGGCACCAGTCAGTGCTGCCTACACTGAGGCAGTGAATGTGTTCAAGAGGAGTGTGATTGAGATGTTAAAGGATCACAGATCTGTGAAGCATTTACCACAAATGTTCCCACAGTTCCTAGAGTGGACTAGGAGCTTATGGGCAGCAGTGAAGTATGAGAACTTCATCTTCAGCTTCCGCAACAGTCTTGTGGCTGATGCCTATGCCAAGCTCTGTACAGAGTTCAACAAGTGGGAGTGGGCCTTCCGGAAGAACATGCACACTTGGTTGACACAAGCTGAGACAAAAGTGTCAAACTTTAATGCAGAGTCATCCTTTGATGCACCTGATTTACTCAGTGATTTGATAAATGAGGCTGTGCTGGAATTGGCTAACAGGGAAAAGCAGATTTTAGACAACATTCTCGAATACTACAAGAGACAGGAAGGACACGTCTACTTGGTAGAAAAATACAAGGAGGACTTTGTCAACACAGCAAAAAGCATCAGGAGAGAGACAGAGAACTCTGTCAAAAACAAGATTGAGGCGGCAGTGGAAATTAGAAAGGGTATGTTCAGGTTAGAGACCATCAAGAAAAATCACACAGCCACTATGCAGCAAAAGGTGCTGAAGTTGATTGAGAGATATCGACAAGTAAAAACTCCCTTGACAGAGACGCAGCTGGAGGATGAATTTGGAAACATGTGGAATGAGACGGTGGCAGAGCTACGCTTCTCTGGGCTAGAGAGACGAAATATTGTTGCTGATATCCACCGCCAGCTGTGGGCTAACTTGGAGAGGAAGGGGGGTTCCGTACAAGAAATGTTATCCAATGTGGTCAAATTGGATCAGTGTGGAATAAAGCCCTTTAAAGTGGACATTGATGATGAGGGCATTTTCAAGAAGTACTGGCACAAAATAGTTGGCGCTGAGCAGAAAAAGAGGTTACAAAGGATGGCTAACTACATCATTTCCTGTAGTAAGCAGTTTGTGGGTGAGACTGTGGAAAAAAAAACTGATTATCACAACACAAACATCATAGACTTGCTTCAGATGGTAGATGAGAACCTGGAAAAGAATAGGGATCTGGTAACCAATACCCAATTTGAGGCCTCTCTGAAGATACACATCTGTGGCCATGCTGCACGGGAGTTTCAGAAAATGCATGAGGATTTTATGCGTATGAATGATCCCCGGCATTGCCTGGAGCAATTCAAGGATCACTACTGTGCTGATTTCAAAGACCTTTTCTATGAAACAGACCAGTGTCAGAAGAAGGCTGAGGAATTCACCTACTACTGCCTTGCACCTGCCATCGGGAAATATGTCGAAAAATCTCTGGGCCCTGATGTGGTGGACGAAATGTTGACAGGGAAGAAAGCCAAGGATTTCAACACTCGGGTTTTTTTCCAGTTCTCCGTTCTCAGCCAGCTGCTCTCAGATGGTGATTTCAATAACTATTTAAAGTACACATGTGAATATGAGTCTTTTGTGGAGAAGTGGATATTTGAGAAAATAGTAGAACAGTTCTCAATCGAAGATGGGATTCTCAAGAACATGGAGCAAAAGCGCCTGAATGAGATAATCAACAAGATAAAGGAAGCTGTTGTAAATGAGCAGAGGAAGGCTAGAGAAAAAGAAACAGGAAATTTTGTGGAGGACAGGAACATTCAGCAGTTCATTCACAACATCTGTAGCAATCTGCACAACGAGCTTGTCATTCCCAAAGATGCACTAGAGGCAGTATTAGCCTTAAACAGTGCCAAGCCAGAGGAGTTTTCCCAGTCTCTAATGACAGTTATAGAGGAGATGGAGCAGGCCCTTAGTGCCGAGTTTCACAGAGATGTGAATGTGAGAGCCAAGCTGAGCGGACTGCCCTTTAAGCCACAGAAGGAGCTCTTCCGCAGAGTGTTTGGCTGTGGGAAGCAGTGCCCCTTTTGCAAGGCTCCTTGTGAGGCTGGTGGTAAGAGTCACACCGAGCACTTTGCTTCCGTTCACCGTCCTAGAGGGATTGGGGGGTACTCAAAGGTGGCCTCTGAGAAATTAGTGCTTGATATCTGCTCCTCTTGCATCTCGAGTGAGCTCACATTCTGCAACAGTAAAACAGATGGCAAATTCCATCCTTATAAGGAATATCATGCCATTTACCCTGATTGGTGCATCCAGTCTGACACCAGCATCCAGGCCTCAGACTACTGGAAGTATGTACTTGTTCAGTTTCACAAAGAGTTTTGCAAGGAGTATAGCGCAAAGCCTGCTGACATTCCCCCTGACTGGACATTAATAGACAAAAAAAAAGCAATGGACAGTTTGAGGGAATCTTTCATGATCTAAAAACAGGAAGAATTTGAAGATGATTCATCCTGGATGTCATCAGAGTAATATTAAAAAGAAAAAGTCAGTTCACACATTTTGTACCACAAGAGTTCAAGCCCACTGCAAAGATATGAAAAAAAAAAACCTGCATTTTTGCAACGTGGAAGAAAACATTTTTCACAAATATGCTTTAATTGTACTCAAAAGAACACAAGGAGGACATTTTAGTACTTACAACACACACTCACACACACAGATACCATCTCACAATCTTATATGGAATTTCAATGGTTAAAGTTTAAAGATACTGGATACAAAGAGAGAAATATAAAATGCTTCAACTCAGAGTTGCTGGAAGTATGCAAGAGTCCAGTGATGGCCCAAAAAATGAAGCTTCAGGAGTCTGAGGTAATAGAAGAATGAATATTCCCATCGCTCTTTAAACAGAGGCGTATAGCATTCATTGAAATCATGGAAAGATAATGGCATCCATCATCCAGTTTAAAAAACTATTGTTTTATTTGTACTTTATTATGTACTTTTGTGATCAACACAACATTCAGATGGAGATATATTCTTTAATTGCTGCATTGAAAGGTCATGATAATCCATTTGATGCCTTTGCAAAGAACAAATCAACAAAAGTTAATGAAAACCCCAGCAAAAATTCTATTCAAAAGTAAGTTCTCCCAATGATAACTATTTGTCATACTATTTGATTTAATTATAGATAATCTCCCATTTAATGTCCCCCTTGTGACACAAATAAAATATGAGACTTTTAAGTTGGCTGTGATATAATAAGACTTTGTTCATGGGAGATATATAATAAAAGATAATTACAAAAGAACTATTCCATTTTTCATTTTGATGCTATCTTTCTATCCTGTTTTACTCATTTAGTATACATAATAACGGTAATCATAATTGTCATGCTTTACTGGGATCATCAAAGAGAGTAAGGACAGAGCTAGGTGTGTTTGCTTGTTGTTTGTCTTTGGTACAACATTTCTTAGTCTTCATTTTAACCATTTTCTCCTTTTCATGTATACCTGTTTGACCTGTTGTAACCTATCCTGTTTATTTATACTAAATAATGCCTTTTCCCCATCTCCATCCCTGCAGTTATAAAAGAAAACATAAAGGTGGTGAAAATAGATGGTGTCCAGGTGTTACAGAAGAGTTTGGAGACTGAATTACTGTACAGTCTACAGTCTTACATTATTTTTTTTTTTTATTTTTTTCCTTCACTGCTGTTTATCTTCAGGTTTCTCCATAATTATTTTAGAGAATAAAGGTAAACAGATGAGCGTCTGATTAATATATTTGCTTTATTTCCAGTTCAGCTTTCATCATTGAAAAAGACTTGTTGCATTAATTATATCAGAACAAGCAACCCCAGCTATTATTTCATTAGAAAACCAGACAATAATTGTATATACAGTACAACGTGTAAGGTATTATAGCATAAACACACATTTTACAATTAGTCAACATCAAATGAATAATTTCCAAATTGCATTGTACAACGTTGATTAAGGAGGTGTTTTGCTGTAATATAGGTTTTAGTAAAATAGTAAAATGACTAAAATATCAATCAGACAAATATCAATCTGAAAGATGAGTATAAATGGTAGATAAAATATTCGTTCAGTTACTAAATGTTCGTTACCCCTGTCAGCAGTGCAGGCTGTGTTTCACAGTGGTCCTTGGTTTTCATGTGAGACTAAAAGTAGGAGAATCTGAACAGATGTGTAGCCCTTCTCTTAACCTGAGTTTAGTCAGCATTTACTGTTGTAACATGGAAACTCTTCCCAGTGTTACTCAATTCAGACCCATTGCTATTTATGTCCCCATTCATTCAATAACCCAAAAATCAGTCCATTTAAACTTATATGTCTTTTTTTCCTGCAGTCAGTGGACTCTTTACAATTGGCCAAATGGTTTAAAGACAATGGTGCAAGAGGGAGGAGAAAGTATTTTTACTCAATGAAAAGAATATAACCACAATTTTACAATTCGCATTAAAGGTGAATTAAAATGTATGTGGATTTAACTGTTTGTATCTAGAGTTCAATCTTGCACCTAACTGGTTATGTTGGTTCAATTCTTTCTAACTGCTGTTTTCTCATGATAGCCTTTGAAATGCAGATTTAGTCTGTAGCTCACAGTCAGGTAGCAACAATGTCATTAAAATATTACTGGATGATCTTCCGCATCCATCACCATTGTCATGTTCACCATTATTTATTGAAAACCTATTTTTGAAGTTTCACAGTTGGTTTTATAGTCTCACACTTGGAATAATGTCATAGAAGAGCCTACAACTGTAGTATTAGCAGATATATTTACACACCAGTTATTCATATGAACAATTTTTTTATCATAGATGACTCTAAAAAACTAATTTTATACACAAAGGAGTAATAAAAGAATGTTCACGACATGTTTTGCAGTGTCCCCTTTTCCAGTCTGAGTTCGTTGTCCGTTGGCAGTCCAGGATATGTTCCCTTTCCTTTCTTCTTTTCCCTTGATCAGTTAGGCCCTGCTGGTATCAGCGGGACATCATGCGGACGAACTCTGCGGAGACGAACATAAAGACAGTTTAAAAAGACGACTGGACAGCCAACAAGTCAACCAATGTGTGACCCCCCTCCCCACTTCTTATCTCTACCCTCCCCGTCTTTCTCTCTCCCACTCGCTTTCTTGCTCGCCCTCCTTCTCACGCCCTCGCCCCTCTCTCTCCGTCTCTGCCTCTGCCTCTCCCTCTCTCTGGCTCACCCTCAAAGTCCACCAGCCCGTCCCCGTTGAGGTCCACGTCCCTCAGAATTTCGTCGATCTCTCGAGGGTTCAGCTGTTCTCCCATCAGCTTCTTCATGGCCTCTCTGAGCTCTGTGAGGCTGATCTGACCGTCACCGTTTGAGTCGAACTGAGAGGCGATAAAGACAAAGAGACAGACGCACAGGAAAGGGATGGCTTTTATTTAAACATGTTCAGAGTGACAATAATAATTCTAATGAAAAACTGCTTTAAAATCCCTAGGCTTGACAATGAGCTGGGAAGTAAGGTTTTATTTTAATGTTATTGGAATAGTCTGCCAGCTGACCTGGAAGACATTACAATTTTAACATATTTAACAAATCCCTCATTATTCTCAATTTTGAGCCAGTTTTATATTTTTATTATTATGTTAAATATTTTTGTCCTACTACACTGCTCCTTCCACAGAGAAGATGTTATATTTCAGGGTGATGAGAGGATGATGAGGACGAAGAGGGAGAGAGGGACATTAAAAGCTAGAACAGTGGAACATCATTTTTATGATTTTACCTCTATCTAGACCCCAATTTGGTCTAAGGGCAGTGCCCTTTGCCATTCACTTTGAGGAGCAAATTTAAGGAAGCATTTCAGTTTTCTCTTACTTAATGTAATAAGTTTCGGGGTTGCAAAAAACAAACAAACAAAAAAATTACATATTGTATGTAATAACATGAAAATGAAGAGCAAAACAGTGAGACTTAATCTGGTCTGACGGGGGTAAAAGTTAGAGGTCAGTAAACAACTTCTGAGGAAGATACAGGAAATAAAATAAGCATAATTATGGTTTATGTATTTATAGTTCATACTTATGGATATTGTTATTGTATTTTTATTGTTAGTCAGCGAGGTGACTGTGGATTATTATTTAGTGGAAACTTTAATACTGACCTCTTTGAAGGCATCTCTTAGCTCCTTCACTCCAATCATGTCCGCTGTCTCGGCCAACATCTTGGGGCCCATTAGCTCCACAAAGTCCTCAAAATCAATTTTGCCACCACCTATAGAGTGGGAGTACTAATTACAACCAATAATTCTGAGGGCTATAAATGGATTTAAAAAGCTCCCATTTATTGAATTCTGCATAGAATAGGTTATAAATTAAAAATTTGGGCCCCAATGGCCACAAATAACTGGAGGGGTCATGCCATTGAGTAGTAGTTGTCATGTGAACACGGAAAAGGTATTTCAAGTTGTATGTTATATGTGTAAATGTGACATTCTGTTCTGTGAAGCCAATTGAAACAAGCTGCACCAGTAGAAGAAGCACAGCATTAATTGGTACATTACATTTACATTACATTGCATTCATTTAGTAGATGCTCTTATCCAGAGCAACTTCCAGCACAAGAGAACAGAAGTGTATCCATTCAAGTTGAATGAGCAGCAGTGTCAGACCTGGCTAACAGCACTCCCAGAATACAAAAATGCATATGATGGGATGACCTATGTAAGACATTACTTAAATGATCTAGTGGTTTGAATTACACTTGCGTGAATGGTGATCATCTGACATGTGTAATGCTATCCCGCAGTTTGCCTTCCAGACTCACTGATCTGCTGGCTGAGCTCGATGAGCTCCATCTCTGTTGGCATGTATCCCATGGTCCTCATGCATTCTCCCAGGTCTTTGCAGTTGATGAAGCCGTCCTTGTCTTTATCAAACTCCACGAAAGCTTCCTTCAACTCTACACAGAGAGAGAGAGAGAGAGAGAGAGAGAGAGAGAGAGTGAGGGAGAGACAGAGAGAGAGTGAGGGAGAGAGAGAGAGAGAGAGGGAGGGGGAGACAGAGAGAGACAGACAGAGAGAGAGAGGGGGGGGGGGGGGGAGTACGAGAGCTTGTGTGTTAATACACTGCTGTAGCACACACTGAGAGGACAGAACAGTGTGTTTGGAAAAGGACAGGGGTTGTAATAATAAGGCAAGACCAAAGGAGGGGAGTGGGATGGTGAAGGTGGTTGAGTGCCATAACAATACATATACACTTCACAGACAGATAGAGAATGAGAGTTCCCTGCAGTTCCCTGCAACATGCACTGAGGATTCAGAAAATACCTTCAATTTCCTCTGGACGCAGATCTCTGTCCTTCAGCGTTTGAGATTGCATAGAGACATGGAGAGACGGACTGTGAGCTTAAACAAGCGCGCAAACACATTCGCATGCACAAACGAGCAAAATTACACATACGCAACACACAGATTAGCACGTGGTGAGGCACAGACGCAAACACCATCCAACAGACAATTTCGGAAGCATGGGCACACAGATGTAAAAATGAATATGGCACCGGGCAGTACTGGGCTGAGCTGAACTCAGATTACATACAGATGCCAGGATGCAATTGCATCTACATTTGCATACAAAGTCTGGGGTGCAAAGAGGTGCAAACTATAGCGAGAGAGAGAGAGAGAGAAAGCCAGGGCAAATCATACCTGTTGACATTCATATTTTAAAAAGATAGCGTATAGCATTTTTTGTAACTGGAACTCACAGTATATTAGACACCTTTCAGTTATCCTTGTATTCATCATTGCCCTCCATTATGGGATAAAATGCCCACTTGATTACTCACAAGCAACAGAAGATTCAATTTTGATTTATGAATATAGACACAAGTCTCTTTCTGTTAATGCTCCTGGTGAGAGTTATTGCAGTTATTCCTATGGAGTTGACATGAGAAATCCATGGGCCCCCACATGGGTCAGAAATCACCATAGTGACCAGATTACAGGGTGGGGGTTGCCAAGCAACAGCCAGAGATAAGGAGATTTGGGAGGTTTAGTGTGAGAGAGACACATGGACACATGTCCATTGTTTAGTCTACATGCAAAAGCACACAGACACACACACACACACACACACACACCATCAAAAATCAAATGTATGGACACCCGTACAAGGCATATGATCCAAACAGTTTTAAATGTAAGGGAAAAAGTGGGGGAAAGGATTGTGGGATTGATAACCAGATGTGATCCATGGGCCCATCGTCTGTCTCTGTTTTTTGATCAGCGCAGATATGGCTTTTGTTCTGTTGTTCTCTCCATCATTGCCTGTGTGACACCGAACAGTGACAGCCTCTGTTGTAGTGTGTGTACCCTGTTAAAGGCCACACTGGACACGTTTACCACAGAGCCAGATGCTCCCACAGTGAAAGGGGATTGGATTCAGCCATTTCCAACTTTGGTGGATCATTTGGCCAAATGGTGGTCTGCCGAGGAGCAACAACATCTGTACAGAATTCCACAAATCTGGAATTCCAGATTACAAACATCTCACACTTTAATCAAGCCCAGTCTTTACATTACTTTAAATTATTGTCATTTAGGAGACGCTCTTATCCAGAGTGACCCACATGCAGTAGGTGAGTTTATCCATTTATACAGCTGGATATTTACTGAGGCAATTGTGGGTTAACTATTCTTGCCCAAGGGTACAACAGCGGCGCCCTTGCGGCTCCCAGCAACCTTTTGGTTATGAGTCCTGCTGCTTACCACATTACTACATAACACTACATGACACAGGCAAGAGACCCGACCGCTCACGGCCTGTTTTTACGTTCTTGCTGCTTTGCAAGACTTTGCTCCTTCTGATCATTGCGTGACCCTGCTGAACCCTTGTTTGACCTCAGATTGTCCTCTGCTGTAAACATGCGATCCAGGTTTGCCGAAAACGTTTGCTCCATGGGTTGAGCCGCGTAAAGGAGAACGGGACAGAAAAAAAAAACAGTGTAAAAAAAAACGTATCTGGCTGACTCGTGTCATGTTCTGTGCCTGCTGTCTGTCTGATAGTATGATATGGCATATGGATCAGTGGATCTGCCTGGGTCCCACATGGGCTTCGTTTCAATGCGTCATACACGCTGTGGATGCGCATCAGTCATAGATTACTGGTTTGGATTTGAGACAAGAGAAGGAGAGAACCGAAAAAATACCATCTTACCAGCTGCTCCCCTTCACATGGCTCTCACACGTACAGTATTTACACCGAGTCTTTTTTCAACATGTCTTTCGCTATGATAGTGTGGCAATATCAGCTGTATCCCAAAAAGCAGTGCTTTAAAGGTGTTCATGGTGTTCACAGACAGGGAGAGTGAGAGAGAAAGAGGGAAAAGGAGGGAAGGACAACAGCCATATTGGAAACATAGAGAACACACTCCGAAGGAAGGATAGAGGAAGGCATGAATGGTGTGGCCGTTTTTGAGATTTTGCCTGTCCATTCCTGACTTTTTCTGTCAAACAAACCATTCTGTCACCCATTTCCCCCTCTGTGCCAGTCCAACTCACACTCGCATACACAGTCGTGCAGTCCAACGTCTCTAAATCGAGCCGGCGAATCGAGCCGGCGAACAGATGCAAATTTATGCATAAATGATGATGGAACAACATGAAGATGAAAGGTTTGTGATTGACAGCGTCAGTCCTTCATACCCTCCCACACACACAGCCATACATACATCATATCATCAGAAACAGAAATGTTTTTTTTCCTCTCTTTTTATTCCCTGTGTTCATCATAATGTCTCAGAGCCCAGGGAATAAAAAGAGAAAAAAGACATTTCTACGTTTGGCAATGTCAGTCCTCCCTTTCTCCTCACACACACACAACCATACATCATATCAGCAAAGTTAGAAATGTTTTTTTCTCTCTTTTTATTCCCTGGGCTCTGACACATTTTGTAGAGAAACCAGTTTTTCGGCTGACAGAAGATGGACAAAATACTGATATTATAAATATTATTACTGTTCTGCGGGGGCAATGCCGAGAGGGCAAATTGGGAAGGGTGTCAGAAGCTGGGGCTGGCTGGTGTTTGTTTCATTTTTACATCCATGGAAACTGTTAACTGATCTCCGTGATGGGTTTCAAGGGCATGAGGGGGACGGCACTGTTAGATTACAAAGTGTGGATGTTAGTGTGATCTCCTTTGTAAAGAGATCTGTGGTCTGATGGTCTGTGGAAAAAGCAAATGGGGTCTACACATGAAAATGTATTGTGATGTTTGTGTCAGGTCTTGTGGCTTGGGATTGGGATTGAACTCATGAGAACAGATGGGAAGACTGGCAGATGACCGTGGATATCGAGGGGATGAGATAATGTGATCATGGGGTCATGATCCATATCTGTAGTATTGCAAGTGTGGTGTACGTGTTTGCGTGTTTGCGTGTTTGCGTGTGTGTGCGTGTATGTGTGTGTGGGTTCTTGTGTATGCCTGCGTGTGTGTGGGTGGGTGCGTGTGTGTGTCTGTGTTTATGTGGGTGGGTGAGAGCGTGAGAGTGCATGCATGTGTGGATGTGCATGGAAGTGTGTGTGCATGCATGTGCGTGTGTGTGTGTGTGTGTCTGTACGTACGAGCTGGGCCTGGGCAAAGCCCTGTCTCAGGAAGATGCAGGCAGGGCCCACGATGTTGTGCAGCATAGTGCAGTTCTGGACCAGCTTGCACAGGGGCTCGTTGAACTCCCGCTCGCTGCCTGAATCGTCCAGGGGAACCTCCTCGCCATTGGGGTTGGGCCTTTCCAAACCCCCCCTGACGCCCCCCAGGACCGTGGCCGCCAACGGCGCTCCACTCCCCTCCAGAGCAACTGCCCCCTTTGGGGTGGAACCAGCCAGTTAAACAGTTAATAAATGGTAACCAATCAGAACAGCCACCCGCTCCCTCCAGAGTCCTTGAGCACTGGACGCAGACATTGACCTCACACCCTTCCCCTCTGTCTCTGCAGTCACAGAAGAGACAGCGACCAGTATGCAGGCTGATATCAAAATATACCTTCACTTGCAAAACCATAAAGAGAATGAATTTGTCAATTCTGAGACCTATGAAATGTTCCCACAGCATGTTTCAAACAACTACAGCGCCACAAAAACCCACTGTGTTTAAAAACTCGGGGACGTATAAGATGTAGCTTCCTGTCTTATATCTGTTAACTCACAAACACTACAAATGAGAAAGAACATCCCCCCCCCCCCCCCCCCCCCCCACACACACACAAAGACCACACACCTTCACTATTAGCAAACTAAGCTCTACTCAGGTTTCAATCAGCATGATGCTATTTGAGACCTCATGCACCTATATATAGGTTGGATATTTTATAAATTTCATACTGTGTTGGCCAGAATATAGGGTGGCCCTGATGGTAAAATTTAAAACTCTTGATCAAACCATTAAAAATTGTAAAAACGTAAAGATATGCACACAGTCAAGGGAAGTGGTAGTCAGGTGTAGTACTATGGAGTTCAGGTGAAGTCAGGTGTTTATTTACAGTAAGTTCAGGCAACCAATGAAATTGGTGTGAAGCCTAAAAAGTTATCCTGGAGTAATCAGATAAGTTACAAAGCATGGAAAATTCTGTCAATGAACAGAAGTTTTAAAAACAGCGAGACTGTGAGCACACTGCTTCACTAGGGTGGATTAATGTAGAGCAAAGAGAACAATCAACAAAACAACCAGCTTTCGCTGTTTGTTATGGAGTTAAACGTATGAACAGACTAACCCGTGGGACTTCACTGCAGTATTACAGGTTAATGTTGCATTGCCTTTGTGGTAGATTTATTCACAGATGGTGAAAGTTCAGCTTAGTCCGTGAGAGTATTAGCAAATAAGCTGCATCCTGACAAATTCAGCTTCAATGCTAAGTGGAGAAAAACTTTCTTACACACCACTGACAGGGTCAGCAACCTGGCAGAGCGCATGTTTGTAACATGCAAAAAGCAAACCAAGCTATAAACGTCAAGCCAGATAAGGGTGTCACCCAAACTAATAGATTAATTCAATAATAATGTGAAGTGTCTCTCTGTTCAGGAAGCCTCAGTCTATCTTTGTACCTGTCTGGCTGTGCTTGTGGACTCTCCCATGCCTCAGCTGACTCTTTGTCCTTCTGTTGGTGTCTAAGGTGCCCACTTACGGCCTACTTCACACAGATACACAACCATCTTTGCCGATCCTTTCAGGGCTCCCCTGTCTCTGTACGGATTCTGCGTTTTCTGTGTGGCCGTAATACCGTAAACTGATAATGTAAACTAGGTTATCAGCTGATACAATGACAGCTGACATTAGCAGCTGGTGACATTGCGTGCATAACAACAGTCTCACAATTAAGTACTGACACCTGTGCTACAAGCACGGAGTACAATGTTCCCACCTCACTGATGCGCAACGACTGACTGCACTTTGAAAATAATGCCCTGATTCAATAATATTCTCTACTTCTTATATGATTCGGTATTATCTCAACAACTTATTGTCTCATTTATTTAGGTTTTGAAAAGGCATTCAGTCCCTCCCCTGAGAGTTTCAGTGAAATGATTAAATATTGTAGAACTGAATTCATAAAAAAAAAACATTCCTCTGCTTACTACTGTTTCCTTTTGTTTCTGATTGCAAAATGATGAAAAAATAATGCGAGTTTGCAGTTCTTTGGGTGTAAGTATAGAGTTATACAGAATACAGAAGAGGTTTAGCTCCTGAAATAAGAAATAAGTGGAATAAATAATAATTAAACTGAAGCAAAATAAAGTGATCCATACAGCCATGCAATATAGCCATGAAATATGTTTTGGGAAAAAAAAAACACTGTTTGAAACATCTGTTCAAACTGACAAATGGTCTTCATGCCACACTGACAAAATGTATATTTTTAGTTATTAAGAATAACTTTAAATGATTATTAAAAATAGCAGATTCTTACCTTTTTCATTTTGTTTCTCATTGATGGTTTGGCACAATTTCCCATCCCCTTCCCCTGTACCTTTCCCGGGTACCTTTTTCTCTCTCTCTCTCCCCCTCTCTCTGTCTCCCTCTCTCTGACCCTCACGGAGTGGAATATTACATAAACTTCGTGAGGCCCCAGCCCACCAGCATGGTGCTAAAGTCCCCCTGACCTGACAGCGGACGCAACTGTAATACAGCTAATTAAAACAGCGTTAATGACATTAACAATACTGCCACCACAACTAGACCTTGAGATCGATAGGCTGTGGGAGAGACCTCCTAATTCAAGTTCCGCTCAACGCCTCCAATGAATCCAATAAACTCACGATGTCAGAAAAGCGGGGCTAATTTTTAAGCCATGCTAAAACAGTTCCATTAGTGGTGATGTCACCAGTAGTAATTATGAATACTCTTATTTCTTTTGCCTTTCAAACCACCCTCCTGTTCAGGGGATGTGCTCAGCATTCTCCCTATTCCACTCTATCTCGATCAGTGGTTTTACCCCACTTTAATCTCATCACTCTCTCTCTTTCTCTCTCTTTGTTGAACTGTGTAAATGACCAAACCAGCTACACAGAGAGAGAGGGAGACAGAGACAGAGAGAGAGAGAGAGAGAGAGAGGGGGGGGGAGAGAGAGAGAGAGAGAGAGAGAGAGAGGGAGAGAGAGAGAGGGGGAGAGAGAGAGAGAGAGAGAGAGAATTAGTGAGTAGAAAAACGAGAGGCCCTTTTAATCCCTTGCATTTCAGATTAGAGAGTGAGGGAGGGATGGAGTGCTTGGGGATAGAGGAGGGGGAGAGAAAGATGGAGTAAAAAGGAGATTGAAGGAGAGCAGGGAGAACTGGTGCAGATAGGCAGATAGAGGGAAGACGACAGGAGAAGGAGGACAAGAAGAACAAGGAGAACAGAGAACCTGAAGGGGATTGGCAGAATGAGGGGTGAACCTCAGAGCGACGGAGTGAAAAAGAAAGAGAGAGGTGGGATGAGATCGAGGGGTTCAGGAGAGCGACGGAAAGAACTGGAGAGAGCAGCTGGGCAACGCTGAGGGAGGAGGAGTGTGAGTGCAGGATAAAGAAGGAAGCAGTGCATGGCACACAGGAGGTGCGTTTAAAGGAAAGGAAAGGGGGAAGCAGAGGACCACATTTGGAAGTAGAGTGAGGTCTGACCACACTGGAACTCAAGACACCAATCCACAAGTCACTGTCGCCTTGCACAACCCCTACACCAATCACTGCCTACTTCATCTCATCTACCAATCACTGCCTCCATTGAGACTCAACCCACCAATTACTCCTACCATTTTACACCCAGGCTACCAATCGCTGCCCCCTGGTACCCCCAATTAACCAATCACTGCCCACCTCAATGAGCTTCAGAAGAACAAGAAATTTTCACACAGGCCATGAGATTTCCTTAATTCATTCACTCAGGGCTCTACCAGACTCCTCCCCCTACAGCTTATAATGCGAAAGTTGCCAGTTTGATTCCCTGGTGGGCCATTGCTGTGTTCCCTGAAGCAAACTGCTTAACCTGAATTGCTTCAGTAAGTATCCAGCATGTATGATGTGTCAGTTATTCAAGTTGCACTGGAAAAGGTTGTTTTCCAAGAAAAGTATTATTATTATTATTATTATTATTATTATTATTATTATTATTATTAATACTTCTACTACTACTAATAATAGACAGATGTACTTACACACACTATGACTCCCTGTCATAACAGTGCCCTGATTCACTGAAAGCTGTAGAGGAAGGATGGAGGCCAGCAGTTAATCGAACATAAATTCAAGATACCTCGACGACAGATTGTTTTTTGGTTCTTATTTTAGATGGCAGGTGAATATGATAGTTTCCCACCCAAAGCCTTCGTATTTGTCTGGTAAAGAGGACTTTTACACGAGATAAACGCATTAGTTTGATGCTAAGCACAGCCGTAATACGTTTTAATCCTCCCAGATACCATAATATCAGTGCTTTGAACAAAAATCACTTTTTTATCTGTGCAGGCCACAATGGATTTTTCTTCAGGAAACTCCCAACAAGTGATCAATTGTAGGAAAATTTCAAAAATCTGACACTTCAGAACAAGAAACATTGATCGGCTGCTGTAAAACAGAGTTAACATATGGTGATGTATTGCGTAGTTATGATGAAAAAGGAGGTCAAGGGGCACAGTAATTAAAAAATTGTAGTCTATGATACGGATTATGAGGATTATGACAGGGGCAAGTAGGGGGTATGGTAGCACTCACAGACTGATTCGCTGACTGCCAAATAGTGTGCGTGTGTGTGTATGTGTGTGTGTGTGTGTGTGTGTGTGTGAGAACATGAACCACATGCTGGGAATTTGTGTATGTGAGAAGGTGCATGTATATATGCATATATAAACATGCGTATGTGTGCATGTATGAGTGTTTGCATGTATGTGTGGGTTTGTCTGTAAGCATATGTATGTATGCTACATATGCGTGTATGTACGGTACTGTACATGTGCATGTGTGTGTGCAGTTGCAGTACAGTATTATAAATTGAGGTGTTCGCGTGAGGGAGCTGGGAATCAGGAAGGTTTAGAGATTACCACCGCACTGAGCATCACAGGAACATCACTTTACAGCACAGCAATATTATCAGTGTTATTCCACATCCTGGGAATTGCTGAAGCAATCTCTCCGCCGTGTCTCTTTCACCTCATTCGCCCTCGGATGCACAAGCCCCGCCCGCACTCTTCTTCCCCTAATTTCTGGCTCATCCATCTCCCTCTCTCTCTCCCTCTCTCTCTCTCTCTCTCTCTCTCTCTTTCTCTCTCTCTCTCTCTCTCCCTATCTCTCTCTCTGTATCTGTATCTTTCTCTCTCTCCTTGTCTCCCCTCCCTTCTTCTCTCTTCCCTGGCTATCTTTCTCTCACTGCAGGCAAACCCCACCTCTTTCTGTCTATCCTCTGCAGTCATTCCCTATGCCCAACTACCTTGAAATGATCTTCCTTGTGTTGTTTGATGGGTACAGCACTACTGCAAGAAGAAAGCTGAGCTTGTGGGGTGATATTTTATTTCACGAAGTGCTTTGTGAAGTCTGTTTTCGGGCCTGCTCTCACTGGCACCTAGGTTTACTGTTATTTCTTCTTTTCCTCACATTTTTTTCAGCTGCCAGACTGTCAGCTGTTCTGTCGTACTAGGCAGGCACAGCAGATATATTATCTGCTTTACTGAATTTTTCAGCACTGTTTGGAGCCTGTTAGTACGTGTGTCTCAGATAGTGTCACGCCCATGGGAAAAAAAGGAGAGTTAGGGAGGGGAAGGGAGAGGACAGAGAGATGATGGATTCAGAAGTACAGGAGAGGGGTGGAGAATGAGAGCGTTGGGAAGATGTTGAGTCCTTGTTGGGGGGGGGGGCAATAACAAGGGGTGGCCTGCAATAACAAGGGGTGGCCACTAGATGGGAGCCTAACACAGAAACTTTGTAAACCTGCCTGGTCTGTTATTCACTCTTAAAATGGGTTGGTTATCAAACTGCTCTTTTCCTGACAGAACTCTACAGACATAAGTTAACTGTGCTTTTTAACTGCATGTTACCACTGCAGTACAAAAGTATTTCACTACAGTAATGAAGTAACCGTGTACTACACAAACCTGCTTATCTTGCAGTTTGTTCATCTTCACCAGGACCAGGGTGTCAAAGACACTACAGCGTCCTTATTAACCTGAAAGAGCTTATGAAGTGTTATGAGTGAAAGGAAATTGTAAAATTTGCACAATTCATTGTACTACTTGGATTTATAACACTAGATATGGATCTTTAAATTTTTTTTACAAAAATAATATAAATAAGACAAGTTAATTAGTGTGTGTGAAAAGGGAAAAAATGAGTATAGTCTTTTTTTTTTAGTATAGTCTACATATAGTCTCATATTTACTTTAGAGAACAAAAGCTCAAGCGATTGTTACAATCCTTAAAGAGAAACGACATTTTGTCATGGTTAAAGAGCCATCTCCCCCACATGGTATCTGAGGGTGACCATGACCATCACTGTCAAGTATCATGGGGTAGGCACATTCTTATGATACCTAAGACTTCAAATACCCGTCTTACTGATCACCCGTCTCACTGATCACCCGTCTCACTGATCACCCGTCTCACTGATCACCCGTGTTTCTTAGGTTTGAGTGTGGCCCTGGCAGTAGGGTTGTCTTCTCTGGCATGTACACGTAGTCTGATATACATAGTTAACAAGCCTCATGCTCCACCATGTAAAGACATCTTAACAACCGTTTATAATTGCTGTTACCGGGGATCAGAAATGACTTCCGTGTGGCTAACTACTGGTGCAGGCATTCAATGTCTCCTTCATAAACAGAAATGGTACCACTGGTGTTAAGCACAGCTAATCAGCAGCAGTAATCAGGCCATATCCGGGAGAAGGCCACAGCCATATCTTATTACTGACTATTGTCTCGCATCCTCATAAATTTCTATGTTGACTTTGGCAAGCGGCTATGCAAAACCTACTGTAAGCGTACACCCAACACTGGAAGGCTACACCAACACCGAACGGTCAATGCACCAACTCTTGATGAGAGATAAAAATAAACATTGTGAAGGAGGAGCCTTCACCTGTGCCAAACAGTGCCTACTCCTGAAGTGGACTGCATCATTGTGATTAAACGTACGTGCTTGTTAATGCAAACTGCACCTTCATGAAAATGTTAATAGAGCATCGTCAATTGTCTTTTCAACTCACCATGTTAAAAGCAAACAATTCTAATTCAATCAAAGTCCGATTCGACCTTGTTAATTGTCATGGTCTGTGTACTGGTGAGTGTGGGTGAGGCCGGTAATTGGCTAACGAGCCACACCCGCTGTAATCAGCAGCTTTAGAACTGGCGCGCGACTGCTGCTTGGGTGTGAGCATCGTTACAAACATGAACAGAGTAAGCTGGGTGTGTGTGTGTGTAGAAACTCAGGGTTTCAGATCTTGATTAGAGGGCGCGTTGCAATTTTTTTTAATCTTTATATAGAGTTTCGGCGTGACGGAGGCTGTATCGGGTTCTGATGCGGTCTCTGTTACCTGAGGATGCGGTGTCGGGTTCATAGAAAGCAGCGACCGCCTACGGAGATGGGGATCAGCCCGTGGTAGCAGTTACATCAGCACTCGAGGGGGAAGGATTAGAAAGGAGGGAGTGGGTGTGCAGTCCCTGCTCTTTCGACTTAATGACGGTTTTCCCCATGCATTTTTCACCAGCGCTGCATTATTGAGAGGGCTTACGAAAGGTCTGTAAGAGGAGCTTTGATGTCGTCTGATTTTTAAAAAGAAAGACGAACAGCGTGTGCACCTATAGGGGCTCGATCAAGTTCTGCCGTGAGGACGCAAACTACGCTGCAACAAGACCATCACGTGCAACGCTGTCACAACTGAGGGTCTGCAGCATGGCTCTGTCTCAATATTATAATAGTCATCGGTTGTGCGACACGGATAAGCTATTCGCCCCTCCAAAAAATCAATATGGTGAACTCCCTTTAGCAAAAAACCACGTGATATAGGTTGACAGTAGAATATTTAAGGGTCCTTTAGCTAGAGAATGCAGCTGTGTGCGTGCGTGCGTGTGTGTGTGTGTCCTCTCGCACTTTTGCTGGTGTGAATGCTGCCTGCTCCTAAATACGTTCCATCTAACCAGTGAGACTCCAGACAACCAGAAAGAGGAAACAATTGCAAATTAACCTCATAAAGTAGCACAATTAAATCATTTGGTCTGTTTTCCTGTTTTTAATCTAATGAGGATGAGAATAAATCATAGCTATTACACAGTGATGACAATGAGTGGATTACAGGAGTTAAGAGTTGTGTGTGTCTGTGTCAGTCTGCGGGTCCTCCCGTGTTTTGTGTAAATGCACAGTTCTGCGTGTGTGGTCTGTATGTGTGCGTATGTGTGGTTCATCTGATCCGTGGGTTTGATGAAGGAGTACAGAGCTGTATGGTGATACAGGTACACAGTTCTGAATGTTTTACCATGGACAGATATTCCATCCCAGTGTCTGGCCTGTGACGCAGGGGGACTTGCTTGGGTTACCAGCACAGAGACAGGGTGTGTGTACCAGCTGGTGTCCTGTGCCACCTTATCTCTTATTAGAGAGAGTTTGATACAGGTGCGTGGCTGCTTGATACGCTGGAGGGAGGTTCTGTGGTGCTGTGCTGGATTGGAGCCAACCCCACCTCCTCTCCATGAGGAGAGGCTACCATCTCTGTCTGTCTCTTTACATGAGATTATTCTCATTTAGCAGATGCTCTTATCCATAGTTACTGACACAGGTTATACGTTTTACGTTATCCATTTATATAGTTGGATATTTAGAGGTGATTCTAGGTTAAGTACCTTGCCCAAGGGTACTGCAGCAGTGCCCCAGCAGGGAATCAAACCAGCACAAGCCCTGCTTCTTACCACTGTGCTACACTGCAGCCCTATAAATCCACATTGATTACATTACATTATTGTCATTTAGCAGATGGTCTTATCCAGAGTGACAGGTTACAATTTTATCCAGTTATACAACTGGGTAGTTACCTGAGACAATTGTGGGTAAAGGGTACAGCAGCAGTGCCCCACCTGGGAATCAGACAGCGATCTTTTGGTGAGGAGCCCTGCTCTTTACCACTATGCCACACTTCTGCCCACTGGTGTCAACTCAACAGAGGGATGAATCTTTCTGAGCTGGATGGGATGTTGATGCTGCAACTCTGATGTCAGATCAGACACGCTCACCACAAAGCCAGATAAGTGGTGGCTCAGCTGAAGCAAACCATTTCCACACTTCAATCCATTATATTAGACTCTTAAATCTACTCTCATGTTGTTCTGTTGAGGGATTTCTGTTCGCTTCTGTCTCAAACTACTTTTTATGTGTCTGAATTGACTCAAGATTTCTTAATGCTCTCTTCATAGCACTCTGCAGGGTGGCCTGCTTGTTTGTCCGTCTCTAGGTTCCTCGGATCTAGTTCGGTCTTTGGGTGTGTCCAGTATCTGTGTTTATCTGGATTAGAGTGGTGTCACTCCATCAGTGTGTGTAAGTTGCCTGATACAGTTCTTTTCCATGATCGGGCCGTATCTGTATTCGACTTCATCATCTCACTCTTTAAGCATCTAATCCTTACACGGATCAGTCTCTCCTTCCTCTTCCGTTTCTCCAGAGAGACAGAGGCGAGAGAGAGAAAGAATGGGGGGCAGTATGGGCTGGGATAGAAGACCTCGTCCCATACCATTCTGTAGATTTGCACGGCATCCGGTCATTGTCCCGTAAAGAGCTGGCGTGACAGGCGGATCAGCTGTGTGCAGCTGGACCCTGAGCTCCTGTAAACGCTACCAGCGTGAGAGGAAGATCTGAGATGATCCCACTGAGTGGTAAATACAGACCACTCTTCCGCTGACTCCACTAATGCACAGCATGGTCCTGACTTGCTTGGCAGGAGAACGAGACTGAGAATGACTACCAAGCAGGTACTTCGTCAGATCAGAATGTATATCATATATGCATGCAGTTATTTGTAAAAACATACGCTACTGATGTTGCTTTTTTTGGAAATACTGATTATAATTTATATGTATTTTAAGGGGTAAACATGGACTTTACAATTTGGCAGTGTACAGTCTATGTTAACAGGCTTTAAATCAATTGGCCACAAAATCTGTATATTTACACTTAATTTTTAAAATTGCGTATTACACTCCTGTATCATCGTCACATGTATCCTGGTATTTTGTATTGTTTAAAACAATTTCTACCTGTGGTAATTCCTACAGGGAGAAGTTATTCGTGACAGGTTTTGTATTTCTGAAAATGTTGGATGCCAGTTACCTGACAATGTTTCAGTGGCAGAGAGAACTAAAAGATGAAAACGAAGCAGGATAGACAGATAAGTGAACAAAATAAATTATTGAGG